>NW_024040041.1:28891328-29183894 GCF_014851395.1 Micropterus salmoides | reverse complement strand
CAAGCACAGCTGGCTCCTCTCTCATTACGGTAATGATCTATTTGTGCTATTTACCTTGTTTGTGATAAATCAGACTGGAATTTGAGATGTAACATAAATTGATACATTATATTCTAATCTGGCGGACACAACACTGAAACGCCAAAGAGAGGACGGCCATCTTCAATCAACAAGAGCCCAGAGACAGGAGCCCTCTGAATAGTGGAAAGAGACCACACATGGATGATGGAAGTCCAAAGGCTCCCTCTTCTAAAAAGTCACGCAAACCACCGCCCATGGATGCGCGCATGGACCAAACTGGACGTTTCCCCCTGAAGACAAAGAGAGGACACTGCAGACATTGCAGTAAAGGGTACACCAATACCCAATGCAGTAAGTGTGATGTCCGCCTCTGTTTTTCAGAGGACAGGAACTGTTTCTGGGATTACCACTATAAGTAAAGGTGGACTTCACACTGAGCACATAAATTTCAGTGGAGAGCGAGAGAACACTGCAGACATTGCACTGTTAACAATGTAAATAAATAAAGATCTTATTTGTTGGAATAAACAACTCTTCATAATAACATGACTGAGATTATTATTCATTTTATACACTGGTTTGGTAAAAACAAAAACACTGCAAATTAATCCTTAATTATGCAGCTTGATGGGCACCTCTTCGGACCTGACGTGCTGCCCAGCTACGCAAACGCAGCTACGTGGATGTACTCTCTTGTAATTGGCCAGAGTGATCACAAGTCTCCGGATGTTTTGGTCTCGTTGCTGAAAGAGTGCATGAAGCGGTGGAAAAACCCCAGCCCCCCTGTGCTGCCAGCTTCTCCAAGCCCCGTGCTCCCTCTTTTGCCAAAACCACCATGAGAACGACCGACAACTGGCTGAAGGAAGAGCTGCAACGGGTGAAAGAAAGGCAGAAAGCAACGGAGGAGTGCCTGCTCAGATGCATTCCGTTTAGTTTTGCTTTTTAACTTTATTTATAGTTAACGGTTTTGATTGCATTCTTTTTTCTTTGTGTGTTGCTGACGGCATTACATTATAATTCTGGAAAAGAAACTGCAACAGGATGCTTTTACCCTACACTCGAGTATAAACACACTCTCTCACTTAAAGCAATTTTATTCTTTTTTGCATTTCACAAAAATAATAATAATAAAAAACAATAATAATGATAATATATTCTATTTATAAGGCACTTTTAAAAGGTCATTTAATAAAGTCAGCTGCATGTGGAGGCTTAATGAGACTTGGATGAAGGAACACTAGCAGTTAGGAGGTATTTAAGGTGATTATAGGTTGTTCGAGTGTTTCAACTGGTCACTGTACACCTCCGTTGTTGGAGGAAATGCAAGCATTTTTCCTGAGTAAGTCCATAAAGTGTTAAAGATTTTTTTTTTTAAATACAACAGACTTCTTATTGATATAAAGGTGATAATGCCAGTCTTTCCCCAACCCTACAACCTGCGACAATGCAGGCTCACAAGGTCTGTTCCTGCAACAGCTTCTTTCAAGTCACTGTCAGGCTTGTGGCACCGGACAGTAAGGAGGGACAGACATATTTCAAGTGTTGAGTCAAGGAAGCAAAGTAAAAGCCCTTAAAAATAAATGAGCAGCTCTGGCCCAAAAGAGAGTGCAAGCCCCAAAGCTTACCTCTCTTTTTTGCAGACACACTCCGGTTTTGGACATTCTTGCAGGGATGACATGCTGACCTCATCTTCTGACCCCTCTTCTCTTGGCATACTGACATCTGGACAAACAAATAACTTTATTGTAGTATACACTACATGAAATATGTAATAGCCGTCAGTGCAGTGGTTGTGTTATTTATAAAATAATTTAGTATATTCAATTCAATTTTCTATTCAGTTTATTTATATAGCGCTGATTCACAACAGATGTCGTCTCAAGGCACTTAATAAGAAGTCAGTATATGGGATTTGTGTCTCTTAAAGAGAGACAGTTTATTTCATCCCGTCTCCTATAGTCCTAAATTCTTTTCAAGTGACTAGTGACGTGAAAATATTAGTTGTCATGTTAGCCCAGGGATGGGCAACTCCAGTCCTCAAGGGCCACTATTCTGCAGGTCTGAAATGTTTCCCTGCTTCAACACACCTGATTCAAATTAAATAGATCAAACAGCTTGTTGCCAAGCTCTGCACAATGAATCAGGTGTGTTGCAGCAGGGAAACATCTAAAACCTAAAGGATAGTGGCCCTCAAGCAGTATATTTCCTCATATAGTGTATGGACGACAGACCGTCCCACGCAGTCCACTAGTGCTGAAGTAGCTGTGCGCCGAAAAGATTGTATGTTGGACAATATAAGATGAACTGATTTCATCAGACAGAAAGCGACTGTTGTTACTGACATTACAAGTAGAATTAACGACAAGGCTGTATGAGTTTATTAGATGTCATCTAACCCGATGGCATATGCGTTTGAGCCAGTGATGAGGAGGAGGGTTGAGAGACCCGTTTTTGGTTGAGGGAGCTGCAGCAGCTCCGGACGGAGATGACAGTGAGGAGAGGGTCGGCAACCCTTTGCAGTGCAAGTGCGGTCACTGCGATCAACCGTGGAGTCTGTTTGCTGCCATGAAGCAGACTTGGATAATGTGCTCAGGGAATTGTCCTGCATCACCTTATCGCGCACATTCCAGATGTTCTGTAGTGACAGGGACGTGTTGGAGTAGCTGTGCTATCCCTGTATGAAGTCTGTGCCGAGAGATTAGAGCAACCTATAAGCAATAGGTGGGTTCCCGCTAACCTCAAAGTTAATGCTACTTGTAATTTCAGGCAGTACTGACGCAGTGTTCAGTTTTAAAACTGGGGTTGTGTTTGACTGATTGTGCAGCCTCTGCATCATACAGGTCTCCTGACAGAGTTGCAGGAGAAAGAGGTGGGTGGGACAAAGAAGGGAGGTGGAGTTGTTGATGTTGAAATTTTTGCCACGTGCTGTGTGAAATGCACGAAAGGTAAGAATTGCGTTCAAGCTCACCGGTTGCAGACACTCCCTGGTTTTGACTTTGTGATGTGGAGGTACATTCTTGCGTGGATGACATGCTGACCTCATCGTCTGACCCATCATCTCTTAGCATACTGACATCTGGAGAGGGAAATAACTTAATACAATACACAAAATATCTAAAACGGATCATTTAAAAATCAATTTAGGAACATCGTATACACATACCTTCAATGTCCTCTGCTAAAGGTCCCTCCATGTCAATGGTCTCTAAAATGATAATTGATAAAAAATTGAGTTTGGAAAGCTGAAACTATGGGCAATCTGCAAGAGTATACAACAGTAGCATTATCTCTCATCCCGTCACCATTACTGCCCTATGTTTTACATGGTAAATAGTTGTTTTCTGAATGCGGAAGACTAAATGTCATATATTGTGCCTTCAAGAATATAAAGTTAATTACCATTCACATCGACTTGTATTTCATCGAGGCTCTTTCCTTTGTAATCTCCTAGGCGTCCTTGTTCCATTGCCAGGAGGACTTTACTTACTTTGGCTAATTGGAGGGTGCTTTCTGGGAGCCTGTAGTGTTTCCTGTGAACAGCGATATTATGACCAAGGAAGTCTGCCAACTGGTCGAGCTCAGTGGTTTTGAGGTTCAGAACAGTAGACAGGGTAGCAATATGTTATATATGAGATTAGTCAATAATTTAATCAGTCAGAAAAGAGAGAGAGTTGAGCTTCTCTAATAAATGATTACTGATTGATTGTTGGTGATCTCTATTTAATTGATAATTAATGCACCAGGCGAGGACGAGGACTCGACCGGATTTTGGCAACAGAGACCGGCCCTACCGGGGTTTGTCCCGGTATGCTGGCTGACCAGTAGCCTACATCACTGGGCACGTTGTATCTTTTTTTTTTTTTTTTAAGCACACACCTGAGCGCTGATCACTGGACATCACTCCTGCAGGTGTTTATGCCAATCCAATAGATTCAATTTCAAATGAATCCATTTAAATTCAGATTTTAAAAGCAATTGTTCAAAACAATCGATTCAGGTTCAAAGTAAATGATTCCCATTCAAATATAAAATTCAAATTCGCTTACTAGTGGCAAAAATTTATCACATAAACAATTATATTGTTAAAATGTGTTTTGGGGCTTACCAGAATGCTTTTTGTGCGTCTCAGTGGTGGAACAAGTTCATCATCCGATTGATTGTTGGAATGGTTGCTTGGAGAAGCCTCATCACAAGTTTCTTTCACAACAGTTTCATCTGAATCGTACAAATGATCTGAAAAATCTGGGCCAATATCATTCTGCCCTATAATAACATCCAGGTGTGGGGTGAGGTTCGTTTTCCATACCATCCTCATCAGTTTCATCACTATCTGGATAATCAACCAGTGAAAATCCTTGGACAGTAAATACCTAAAAATAAACAAAAATTCATTAAGTATGGAATTAGAAAGGTTGGCCAAAGAAACATGGCATGGTCTGACTAAAAATCTAAATCCAGAAATGTGAACATCAGCCCTTTTAGACAGTGTACAATTATAAATGTTAAAATCAGAGTACAGCTATACTATAGTATTACAATACTATCATATAGTTGCCTGAGGAAGACCATTTGGATCGAAACCTTTGTTTTTTAGTCAATAAAAAAGGTAACTGTGAGCTTTAACCCAGTATGCAGATTTTCTTCTTTTTCCTCCCCAGATGTTACCATAATGCATTAAAAGGTGCCCCACAAGAATGGGACTGGAAAGATGCCAGTGTGTGTTACATTACCTGGCCTTTACAACCCAATAAAGGTCACCTGACTACTTTAAAGCCCCGTGAGCATTGGTCCATGGTCCAATTGACCATTACAGGGGTTTTCAGTGCATCAAATCAAAATATTTAACATCAAAATTCAAATCAAAAATATTGCTTTAAAACATCTAACAGCTCAGACACAGTATACAATTACGAATGTTAAAATCACAGTTGAGGTCATGTCAGGTGTTGCCACAGTGCATTAAAAACAATTACCGTAAGAACTGGACGGAAGGGCCCCACATGGGTCAGACTACAGACATACGAGTGTGTAAAGGAGGGACTTGAGAAACAAATGTATTTGGAAGATGGAAGGACCCCATAAGAACATGACTGGAAACATGCCGGTGTGTGTGACATTACCTGGCCTTTAACAGCCAATATAAAGCCACATAAGCATTGGTCCACTTTAGTAATAGAACACCACCACATACATGTCAGCATAGATGAATGTGTTTGAATGTACTTTTACCTGTGTGCAGGTCTGATCTGGGTTAGGTCTATCATTAAGCATCTGAGGAACAGGGCTGGTCTCATTCTCTTCTGCTGCAGCAGGAGTCTGAAGGCCTTTCACCTGAAATAGACAGACAAGAAGAGACTCAGAACTGTATGAAGAGACATTCACAGGCTAATAAGGTCATCTAATGGTGAAACAGCACTGAACTTTAACTGAGAGCATGGACTAAAAAGCTGCTCACGTCTATTCCAAGAGTTTGCAGTGGATCAAATCAAAATATTGCTTTAAAACATCTAACAGCTCAGACACAGTATACAATTACGCATGTTAAAATCACAGTTGAGGTCATGTCAGGTGTTGCCACAGTGCATTAAAAACAATTACCGTAAGAACTGGACGGAAGGGCCCCACATGGGTCAGACTACAGACATACGAGTGTGTAAAGGAGGGACTTGAGAAACAAATGTATTTGGAAGATGGAAGGACCCCATAAGAACATGACTGGAAACATGCCGGTGTGTGTGACATTACCTGGCCTTTAACAGCCAATATAAAGCCACATAAGCATTGGTCCACTTTAGTAATAGAACACCACCACATACATGTCAGCATAGATGAATGTGTTTGAATGTACTTTTACCTGTGTGCAGGTCTGATCTGGGTTAGGTCTATCATTAAGCATCTGAGGAACAGGGCTGGTCTCATTCTCTTCTGCTGCAGCAGGAGTCTGAAGGCCTTTCACCTGAAATAGACAGACAAGAAGAGACTCAGAACTGTATGAAGAGACATTCACAGGCTAATAAGGTCATCTAATGGTGAAACAGCACTGAACTTTAACTGAGAGCATGGACTAAAAAGCTGCTCACGTCTATTCCAAGAGTTTGCAGTGGATCAAATCAAAATATTGCTTTAAAACATCTAACAGCTCAGACACAGTATACAATTACGATGTTAAAATCACAGTTGAGGTCATGTCAGGTGTTGCCACAGTGCATTAAAAAATTACCGTAAGAACTGGACGGAAGGGCCCCACATGGGTCAGACTACAGACATACGAGTGTGTAAAGGAGGGACTTGAGAAACAAATGTATTTGGAAGATGGAAGGACCCCATAAGAACATGACTGGAAACATGCCGGTGTGTGACATTACCTGGCCTTTAACAGCCAATATAAAGCCACATAAGCATTGGTCCACTTTAGTAATAGAACACCACCACATACATGTCAGCATAGATGAATGTGTTTGAATGTACTTTTACCTGTGTGCAGGTCTGATCTGGGTTAGGTCTATCATTAAGCATCTGAGGAACAGGGCTGGTCTCATTCTCTCTGCTGCAGCAGGAGTCTGAAGGCCTTTCACCTGAAATAGACAGACAAGAAGAGACTCAGAACTGTATGAAGACATTCACAGGCTAATAAGGTCATCTAATGGTGAAACAGCACTGAACTTTAACTGAGAGCATGGACTAAAAAGCTCTCCGTCTATTCCAAGAGTTTGCAGTGGATCAAATCAAAATATTGCTTTAAACATCTAAAACATCTCAGCTCCACACAGTATACAATTACGATGTTAAAATCACAGTTGAGGTCATGTCAGGTGTTGCCACAGTGCATTAAAAACAATTACCGTAAGAACTGGACGGAAGGGCCCCACATGGGTCAGACTACAGACATAGAGTGTGTAAAGGAGGGACTTGAGAAACAAATGTATTTGGAAGATGGAAGGACCCCATAAGAACATGACTGGAAACATGCCGTGTGTGTGACATTACCTGGCCTTTAACAGCCAATATAAAGCCACATAAGCATTGGTCCACTTTAGTAATAGAACACCACCACATACATGTCAGCATAGAAATGTGTTTGAATGTACTTTTACCTGTGTGCAGGTCTGATCTGGGTTAGGTCTATCATTAAGCATCTGAGGAACAGGGCTGGTCTCATTCTCTTCTGCTGCAGCAGGAGTCTGAAGGCCTTTCACCTGAAATAGACAGACAAGAAGAGACTCAGAACTGTATGAAGAGACATTCACAGGCTAATAAGGTCATCTAATGGTGAAACAGCACTGAACTTTAACTGAGAGCATGGACTAAAAGCTGCTCACGTCTATTCCAAGAGTTTGCAGTGGATCAAATCAAAATATTGCTTTAAAACATCTAACAGCTCAGACACAGTATACAATTACGATGTTAAAATCACAGTTGAGGTCATGTCAGGTGTTGCCACAGTGCATTAAAAACAATTACCGTAAGAACTGGACGGAAGGGCCCCACATGGGTCAGACTACAGACATACGAGTGTGTAAAGGAGGGACTTGAGAAACAAATGTATTTGGAAGATGGAAGGACCCCATAAGAACATGACTGGAAACATGCCGGTGTGTGTGACATTACCTGGCCTTTAACAGCCAATATAAAGCCACATAAGCATTGGTCCACTTTAGTAATAGAACACCACCACATACATGTCAGCATAGATGAATGTTTTGAATGTACTTTTACCTGTGTGCAGGTCTGATCTGGGTTAGGTCTATCATTAAGCATCTGAGGAACAGGGCTGGTCTCATTCTCTTCTGCTGCAGCAGGAGTCTGAAGGCCTTTCACCTGAAATAGACAGACAAGAAGAGACTCAGAACTGTATGAAGAGACATTCACAGGCTAATAAGGTCATCTAATGGTGAAACAGCACTGAACTTTAACTGAGAGCATGGACTAAAAAGCTGCTCACGTCTATTCCAAGAGTTTGCAGTGGATCATGGATAGGGTTAGGATAGGGTCATGGATACATGTCAGCATAGATGAATGTGTTTGAATGTACTTTTACCTGTGTGCAGGTCTGATCTGGGTTAGGTCTATCATTCAGCATCTGAGGAACAGGGCTGGTCTCATTCTCTTCTGCTGCGGCTGGAGCTTGGTTTTTTTTCAACTGGATTGCAGATAAAGAAGAACTCATTTTAACACACATCACAGATCAAAGATTAAATGCATTTCCATAGACAGTCAAGAGTAATATTGGAAACATGGTTAATTTTGGAGAAATACAAAATTTTCTTTTGCAACAAAAAAATTTAAAAAAAGAAATCTCTATACTTAATCTAACCAACTCACCTTACAGCGCCAAGGCCATTTTGAATCACCATAGTTGTAATCAATTTCATCTCCTATTTCTATTTTCTTCAGAGAAAAAAGGCACAAATGTGGTTTGTTGTCAACTATGATTTTTTTCATAACGCAATTTGGATTTTGGTGGTTGTCATTGACCAATCTTCCGAGAGATAAATCTTCTTCAGATGCATCCAGGCTGAAAAGTATCAAAAAAATGGTAATAGTTTTACATCTTTTTAAAAGTTTTATTGAAAGAGTTATTTTCAAAAGAATTTAAGAGTATTTTTGCTTAACTCATTCATCAAGTATTAAACCCTTGTTTCAGGGTTAACTCGTAATTTCGCTAAATCAATACAAAACATCCATCTTTCAATGTTTACCATAAGTGATGATTCTGCCACTGAAAGTCAAAGAGAAATGTGCTTTCAATCTCTGAGTATTTTCTTGACTTGCATTCCTCCTGTGTGAGGAGTTTACCCCTGTACTCCAACACGAAGTCCCCGGGTTCAATGGGTTTGTGGCAAACACTCCTCTTCCTACAATAATATAATAATTAAACATTTCATTCTGGGACTCAAAAACAGATACTACAGTATTTTCAAAGTGAGGTTGATGTTCTTGCGTCTAGTCAGTGTATTACCTGCAGACAATGCTCAGCACTCTCCCAGTTGTGATACACACTCTACAGGTAAAGTGCTTTTTTGATCAGACTTTGTGGCCAAAAAATGTTTTTGATGCAGACCCATCCACATCAATGCATCATTGAGGTCCTGTCTATGCTGTCTAATTTTCACTTTTCCACGAGAATCAATAGCCGCGTTTCCACTGTCGGGCCAGTGCGAGCCAGGGCTTTAAACTGGGCCGAGCCGGGCTAATGGCCTCGGGCCAGGAGCACCGGGCTCAAAACCAGCTGTTGCGTTTCCACTGTCTGGCCAGAAGCTCCACAGCGCTTCACTAAAACACGCTAGGGGTGAACTAGCACGGCCCGGCTCTGGCCCGACAGTGGAAACACGGCTACTGTATGTTATGATTGCCTAACGATTATACACTGGCCGGGAAGCCGATATTTAAAAGTGAAGCGTTTGTTTACCCCTGGGTTCGTCAACCAGCCCACGTGCATGCGCACTCAAATACGAGATTTTAATTTCTGCCCCGACTTGACGTCAAGACGGGGCAGGAAATACCATATATGGACACCTATGCTGCAGGAAGCCCGCCCTGCCCCTCTCCCCTCATATTCAGTCGCGAAAGATGCAGAAACGTAGTGCACACGTGAGTTGCTCTGTTGTTGACTGCCAGAATCAACATGTAACTTAAATGTGTTTTCTCTCCCAAGAACGGACCAAGCTGTCAGGGACCAGTGGATTAAATTCATTTTTAATGACGCGGTTCCTACAACCCTTCCCACTGGCTTAACGTTAGGTGTCTGTGCTAATCATTTTACACCGGAATCGTTCACAAATTTGAATGTCTAAAAAACCACAACGTGAAACAAGGCGAAAACACCACATGATTGATCTCAATAACAACTGTAAGCTGATAAAAAAAAGTAGACTACATCTCCGTTAATGTAATCTACATTAAATAAAAGGTATAATGAATGTCTCAGTCAAAATGATTGTTTTTACCATTCAGAGACATCTTGATGTAGACGTCCTTCCATCGACTCTACATCTTCCCTTTCCAGCTCAGATTCAGAGTCTGGCTCGTGCATGTACGGTTGAATTCCGTAGGTCGCAGCCAGGTCGGGTGCATTTACAACTTGCGCCATGATGTCATTTTGGAATGATATGCTGAAGTTACGTGCGGTGTCAACCCCCCTCCTTCCTGCCACCAATCAACGCGCCCCTTTGCATTATTAAAATGACCATCCATGACAGCCAAAATATCACATCAGATCTCGCGAGACAATAATGCCTTCAGAAATAAGGGTCAGAGGAGCTCTCCACTTTTCTTTTTTAGAAGGGCCTGAAAGGCTATAATAGAGCGTGGGTATCCAAGGTAATACTAAGTTATGACTCCTTTAAACTGAGAGTGCCGTGTACCATTTAGTGCAGGTAACACCAGTGAAGCGTAAGAACATCATGCAACTCAGACTTTTGACATAGACAGACGGTACTATACTGATCCACAACTGGAAAAATACATTGTAGCCGCAGCAAGGCATGAAACTAAATATTAAATAGCAATATAAAAAACGGAAAGTATTCCTGATTTACAAAATAAATATAGGACACAGAAAAGCAATATAACAAACGTATATACAACAAATAGAGAGACTAGTTAAATAATGTATTGTGCAAATGAGCTTTAAAGACCCACTCCGATGATAATCATGTTTTTCGTGTTGTTAACATGTTCTTGTGGCATTTTTCTAAAGCTAGAGGACATATCTTTAGAAAATTAAGCTCAAAATTGCATTTTTGAGTATTTCTGCATTCAAATGGCTGTGAACCAATGGCAGTCACTAAAAGGCAGCCTAAAACAGACTGGAGTTGTGATGTAATAACTCTGGGGGGGCCACAAGCTCCTGCCCCACTCCGCTCAGGTTATGAGGAGTAGAGAAGACAATGGCGGATCAACACCTGTGTGCTGTAGTGGGTTGCAGTGCTAAGAAGAGAGATATTGGTATTAGCTTTCATAATTTACCGCAGCGCTGGCTCCGCCCACAACGCAGAGGCTAATTGCTAATGAGCACAGCTGGGACACTCAAGCAGAAGATTACTAACTTTGTCAGGCGAGGAAATTATATTGCCAGATGCCTAGCATGCAACTTAGCCAAGTCTACCCAACGAACTAGCCATGACTGGTGGGGAGGATGAAGCTGCTGCCGGGAGCTTTGAATCTCAGGTGGCTATACGCATCGTTGTTGTACGGGGCTGTACATTGCTCCATTTACACTTGGTCACATAAATGTGTCGGATATAAATCCGATTTTCAACTCCCGCACTATATACTGATTTAATGGAGTTAAGATATGTGCTGCATTTTATTGATCGTCAGCTAAAATGTCAACATCAAAGAGAGAGTGGCAACAGCGCTGGTAAGATCATCTCGTTTCTTTACTTTTAATGAAGATGATTGTGTGTTAAGCATCTGCGACTTACTTTCACTTTGATTTGCGATAGTTTGCAAGTTGGCTTGATGAATAGATGCTCAGCTGCGCCGTGTTGCAGTAGCGTCGTCATATCTAGCTATAACATGACGTATAGCCTATAATAACACTCTCTCACACGTTTATTTTTGTGCATTTTTGGGAGGAGTAACATTTACATATGTGGTTTCAACAACCAGATGCACATACACTTGTCCGATCACAGAAAACATATGAAGTGAAGTGTAAACAGCCCCCGAGTGGTGGTATGCCAGCGAGCTTTGCTTGGCATAATTTAAAATGGTTGGTCGCAGAGTAAACGGTCACGACAATACTCTTCTTCTGTTGTTTGTTTACACTATGCACAAAACACAGGTAGCCTAGATCGCGCAGTAGGGTGTTTCATTCATGTTAGCTGACGACACCTTGTGTCCCCGACAGGAAAATACCCAGCTGCGTGTTCTGTGAATGTAGGTGCGGTGTCAATTTAGAACACATAGGAATTGCGCGAAAATATAACGATATTCGAAAATGCTTTTTATGATCGAATTTCGCACGCAGTTCCGACTATTCGAAGATCGCGACTCATCCCTAACATCAACAATAATACTTTTTTGCTTTTGAAATGCACAAGTTGTGTCAAGGAATCTTCTGCAACTTACCTTTGTAACGGTCAATGAATCTCGGCATAAACCCATCCTTGTCAGTGCAAGACAGAATGTATGTCTTTGCATCGTCTATAGGCTTTTTCCTCCTCCTCCTTGTGGACATAATGGCTCTGTGAAAATAATTGTAATTCGTACTTAGTCAAGGCAAATCTCACAAAAAGGTTTTTGAAAAATAGCGAGTCACAAAAAAAATCTATTATGTAAAATAAATAAATAAACAGACATTCATACAAACACATAGACGCTGCAACAGCTGTGTACTGAGCTTTGCTATTGCAAGATGCACATTGTTTAACATCAAACACGGGCTAATGAAATATGCAAATTCTGAAATGAGCACACTGAAAGCTGACCGAGCCTGTTGAAGCCGAGAAGTTAACTTGTTAGATGATAACCATGTTGTGCTGCACAGACACTCCGTAATCAATTTAAACTAGGGATGTCAAACTTAACTTCTGGTACAGCAGCATGGCGGCGTTGCCACATGACCATTGACTGACATATGCAGCATCACATCCTTCCTCATACATAAGCGCATGGATGGTTATGGGGGGGTCCAGGGTAGGCCGGTACCACCAGGACAAAAGCTTGGTGAAAACTTCCCTTAGAAGTATTGAGTCTAAACAAGCAAAGGTTTCACATCTTGCTACATTTGTTGATCAGTTGATCAGTCACAGTGATGCTCTGAAATTTAAGAATGTGTTTTTATTTGTTAAAAATGTGGGTCAATGACGTGACGCCTAAATTTTCTGTTCGACTGCATTTTTTCAGGCAAAAATGGGTTTAAATGCCTAAAAGGATACTGCATATTTGTAGTACCTCTCCCATGTATGTACTCACTTTAACTTTTCAAAAACCTTTACTTATTTGTTATTTTTTTGTTATTTAAAGTGTCAAAACATCATGTGCGTAGGTTCGGCCATAACTTCTGTTTTGAAAACATCTTTGATATTGATTATTATTGAGTGACTCCAACACGGCACCGTAGCTTCAGTCCTGCGTTAGCTTCTGGCTAACCTCCATCAGCGAGTCCTGCCCTGTCTTGCTCACAATTCACAACCGATTCCACCTTTAACGACAGGACTTCACTGCACCCTGTCTCTGCCCCGCTGTCATGTCCGTGGTGACGTTATTAGGTTAAGCCAACTGCTAATAGTAATATTATGTCGCTAACGTTAGCTACATGGCAGCTAAACGAGGTAGCAAACATCACGATATAACGCCAAAATAAACTCACCATAAAAACCATGCCTAGCTTACCTGTTGCATGAAGAAGTCGGTATTTGTAAAAATATTCAGATGTCCAACCACTCCGTCTTCTTCTTTCTTCAATCTTCTATCCTTGAAGTCTTCTTCTTCGTCTACTTCTTCTTCTTGTGCAATTTCCGCAGTTTTCCTTACATTCGCGGCTGATTGTACAGTGCAGTAATTTCATTGGCCAAAGGTTTCAGATTCCCGCGGTGTGTATTCGATTTCGCGGGAAGTGTATATCCTGACTTCCGGTACAAAAAGGCTGGACGATACACACCTTCACACACATACCCACTTTTTGCTACCTTACGGGCCACTTTTTAGAAATGAAAAAAAAAGCAATGGTAGCATCAGGGGAAGCTGCTGAGCTCATTTTAATTGAAATCGGAGTGGGGCCCACCATTTTGGGCCCCACTCCGATTTTGGAACTCCTTAGGTGGATGTGCTCCCACCGATGGGAACCCACACCGACGCAAATGTTAGTACACACACACACACACACACACACACACACACACACACACACACACACACACACACTCTAAAGTACGCTCTGTCACTGCACTGCCCTTCTACACAAATAAAATCCAAGATTTCATCCAGCCTATTAGGGTAAATCTAATGGATTTCCTTATTTACTATTTTTGATTTAGCTTCTTTCCGTTACGGTTTCTAGCGCTGTACAACGCTACTGCCCCTCAACTCACTCCCCACCCCTCTCTCTCCACTGTGTGCACGGACAAGTAGCATGTGTCGTGGCAGAAAATTGTTTCTGTGAGATTGTTTAGTGTTTTCCCCCTCTTGCTGTTCCTCTCCTGACCTTGAATGAACATTCCCCAAAACATAGAAACCTAGACTGTGTAAATGATTATGCATCCCTTCGCTCAGGCCCAGACGCCCGAAGCTGCCCTTGGCAGCAGGTCTCTGGACCAGCTGTATGTGTGTTATTGTACTTCTCTGTTTGTTCTCTTTCATTAATAAATTATTCAAAGACAACGGTTTGTTGTTAATCAATTATTTGTTCAATCCTTCACCAGCAATATACAATTTCCATGACAGCATGCACATAACTCAGAAGAGAGCTCGTGATTAGGTTTGACAGTTCACATTACTGTTTAAATGTGGCCCATATCATACTCCAGTGTGAACTCTCCGCAGCCTGAATGTGACCCGCATGCACAGAAGAACAACACAACGTCACACGCAACACGCTGTTGCAGGCTACAGCAGTAAACCAGGAGCAACAGAATTTAGCTCCAGTTAGCTCACGGGAGACTCCCGTTTTTCTTGGTCCTCTCACGGGTCACATTTTTCCCGAATTATGACAAGTGTTCACAACTTTCTGTTCATTTCATTAAGGTTTCTGCAACGCAACTGCCCCACAACTCTGTCCCCCTCTCTCTCTGGTCCACTTGGACAAATGGCATGCTCATAACTCAGATGAGATCTCGCGGTCCGGTGGATTTCAAGTGGGAGAAATGGAATTTGAGCAGATGATGGCAAGGTAGAGAAGAAAGTTCAAATCTGAACTGGAAAAGATCAGATTGCATGTGACTTGGGGTGTTCACACTGTTATAAGTTGATCTGATCTGAGTCACATATGAGTGAAAAATTGATTTTGGTCATATTGGCCTGCAGTCTGAATGTAGCCATACTCACTCCCGACCCATCACACATGGGCGCTTGCTCAAGACCCCTTGGCGTCGTTTAATGCCCTGGATAACCCCGTTTTTCAAAGTTTAGGGCTCCAAGGTCAAGTTCGAAATGGTTAGCAACAATAAATATGCAATGTCCGGTTAATTTCCAGACAGGATGACTTTTAAAACAATGCATAAGCAAAGGCTGGGATGACTTACAAAATAAAATATTAATGTTGCAAAAGTCTCCATTTTGAAACAGCACATTGTTAAAGTTGTGAAACAGTGCAATTTGGTTAGATTTAGTACCAAAAGTACTTGGTTAGGGTTTGGAAATGATCAAGGTTTGGGTTAAAATAACTATGTACATTAGGCTACTTAAATTACATGTTAACTAACGTTACTTGCATAACTTAAGCTATTTACGTAACTTAATAAAAAAACACTTAATGTTCACTTTTTGTTTCACACAGGAAATGAACAGTGGTCTCCAGCGGTTGAAAGTCCAGTTTCTGGCGCTCTATCCACCCCAACCGCCTCCTTACTTTGTGTTTTCTGTTAAATATCATTCAGCTACCTTTACCATTTTAGTGCGTTACAAACTGGCGCCGACGGGTCTTGACCATGAGTGCATGTGCTGCAGTCAACAGTAGAATTTCATTTTGCAAGTGCTTTAATATTATTGCTTCTATTGTACTTTTACTGAGGAACTGTTCAAAGTTTACCTCATACAGTATCTTTAGGCTTCTAACAAAACTCCCATTTGAAATGTATCAGTTCAGTTGATGGAAAAAGTGTATAAGGAAGTGTAACGTTAAAATGTCAGCCCACCTTCAGGATTTATGACTCAAAACTGAACCACATCATTTTTACAGGTGCATTATTTGGCACATTACATGGGAAAGTCACTGAGTAATGTGTTAGTCACTCTGAGATGAAGAATAATGCCGATAGCTAGCTAGCTAGGGCTGCTGCTAATGTGTCATAGTGTCATAGGGTATAGCCAGAAACATATGCCATTTAGCCTCTATATTTATATCTACTGTACAGGACTTTGCCATTTTAAAGATAATCAGTACATGCCAGCTGAGATAATTAGGTCTTACCAGGTCTGTAGTCAGCTTGTTTTTCAGAAAGACCTCTTCAGGGTCACAATCTGTCTCTGTATTTTGAGAACAATGTTGCTCTAATGTCACTATAATTTATCCTGGTAACAGTAATTTTTGACAGCTCCTGAACTCGTTTTATTTTACTTTAACTTGCTTATGTGGCACTATAACATACTGTATCTTAAACAGGCTAATAGTGACTTAGCTAGATGACTTGACTGACTTCTTAGGCAAAAAAACACAAACATTAGCTCAAACCCTAGCTACCACCACCACCTACTGTTAGCTGAACATGAATCCCCATAACGAGTTCCATTGTCACACTGATCACTAAGAAAGTTTCTAGTGGTAAGAGCTTCAAACTGAATAAACTTGTTGTCTGTTTCTGCTAATACTTACTACTAATATGAAAGACTGATTAAATTGATGTATACAACACACATGATGTGCTTTAATAGTTTGTAAACAAACAGAAAATGCACAAGAACAGTCATGTTTTGTTGTTTTGAAGCCTTTAAATTAGTCTCCAGTTATTTGTGCACTTACACAGACAACTTTTTCATTCGTACCACATTTAGCTGTATTATATAAAAAAAAAAAAAAAAACTCCTGATTACGAAAGACAACAGTCCTAAATGAAAAGGACAACAAAGCCTTTATGGTAGCAAATAAAACTCACAACATTTTAAAAAGAGTATGTGGGTAGAGAGTTATGCTGCATGAATAGGAAATATTGCACATAGATAAAAAGGCTCTTGGGATGACATCATTATTAATTAAGTGAAAAGAAGGAGCAGACGTTTGTGAAGATTAGTTGAGCGAGGTGGAAGGGTACAGATATCTGTCTGAAGCAGTCTACTGAACAATTAACACCTCCCACACCCATAGCTATCAACTTCATTACTTGCAAGCACTCTCCAAGAAAAGAAAAAAAATATCATCATACGTACAAAAACAATGATTTTGTAAAAAAAAAAAAAAAAAAAAAAAGACAATCTCTAATTGACATCATTTAATACAGAACAGGCATTTAAAAAACGGAAGTAGCAAGTATCAATTTTGAATGAACAAATTTTGTTGAGCTCATTTGGCCAACTTTCCACATCCCTACAAGGTCATCAATCATTAATTCATTGGAAAAAAAAATCTGACAGAAAACTTAAGAAAAAACATGCAACAAGACATGAACGTGTTTCAACATACTATGAATTTATCATTGCTTTCCTTCCATTGAAAAAAGATGCTGCCAATCACAAATAACATTGTACTGAAGTCTTTATATACAGTAGCATACAACTCAATTATCTGATAATAGAAATAGCAATGTTCATGATTTTTTTACCTGTACAATAAGGTCAAGTTGTAATCTGATGAATGTTATCACTAAGAGATACAATTTTATAATTCTTGACATTTTGGGAATGGGCAGTGCATGTTTTCGGAAATGTCTGAAAATGTTCATACCGAAGACTGTTTTCGACCCTCAAGCTGTTGGACGATAAACATACATATTGCAAAGGCCTCTGGACTCTTCAGTAGAAGTCTTCACCGGTCAAAAAATTTGGACATGATTGGAAATGGACCTGTTTAAATGTCAACCAAACTCACCCATCTACCAGACAAAAAAACCTAAGTCTTAATTGTCTGGACATGGGACATCATTTTCATAATGTGGGGAATCAATTGTCATGACTTGGGACTTAAAACCAACTTGTAACTTTCACTACAGTATGAGACATTTTGGACAAACAGATCTGACACCCAGTCCAACTCTGGTACTGGTCTGTGTCTTGATCACTAGGAACCAAGTGAACTCATGAAGACCTCTATTCTCCAGTACATCTGACTGAACAGCTGAAAACAAAAGCACTGTATACTTATAAGCCCATAGACATTAAACAAAGCTAATTCAGGTAATGTGATTAGAATAACAAATTGCCACTAGAAATACCTTCTAGCATGTACTGATCGCTTTCCTTTTAAAGTTTGAGGCTCTCTCAATTGAATTTAATCTTTGAGGTATATGCACTGTATCTATCTTGTACAGGTTTTTACTGCTGGTAAAGTATAATCAATAATATTACACAAAAAGCTAAGACAACGAGAAATGTGACAAAAGCATGATTGTTCAATTAAGAGCACATGGGATTCCATACAATAAGGCATTGCTTTAATGAAAACATCTGGACAGACAGTTCACAGTTTAATTGAATTAAGTTGATGGACTAGCGATCATGACGTCCTTTTTAGTACTGATTGTTTCAGTCAACACATCGACGCAAAACCCGACCTATTCGCTCCTCAGCTCCAACACAGAGTACCTGATATGTAGAGATGGAAGCAGCCGGCCAATCACTACCTAAGCAGGGTGGGTGGGGGAGGGTCATCGTTGTGGACGACAAAGCAAGGAAATGTATTAACAGAAATTTGGCTAACTCTAACAACCATCAGGTTCCATTTTCACCTGTGGATTTACATCTGCACACTGAAGCTGCCAATTAACAGTGGTGAAAGGTTGTTTCGTACACAATCATTCTATGCTACAAGCACAGTTAAAAAAGAGAAAAATATACCCCATATACATATTACATCCACATATTTTGCAGACATCTGTGGAAATAATATTAATTTGG
This sequence comes from Micropterus salmoides, assembly GCF_014851395.1. Classification (NCBI taxonomy): domain Eukaryota; kingdom Metazoa; phylum Chordata; class Actinopteri; order Centrarchiformes; family Centrarchidae; genus Micropterus; species Micropterus salmoides. The sequence goes on along the minus strand of NW_024040041.1, from coordinate 29,165,162 downwards.
GATCTTTGCCTTATCTAAAATTATTAATTGGGAATCCGTGATAGATTCCAGGTGGAAAGAAAAACAAAACATAATAGCCAAAGGGCCAGCTTTCTTGTTTTAATGCTGCTAATATAGCCTATTTACACTTATCTATTATATGCAACAGAAATAACCTCTGTTTTCACTAAGAAGCTGATATGTTCTGGCCTTTTTCCAAAGAAGAAGAGTTAAATAAACCAAACAAAAAAAGGGAATTCATTAATTGTGCTTTTTAACCCATAAATCCACTTCATCGTTGAAATGGGACAATTTTAAGAGGCACCACTTTAAGTGCTTACATCAGTCAATGAGAATCTCTAAAGCTATAACAAGGACTGAAAATACAAATAGTAAATATAGTATATTTATATATTTATAAAGTTGATACAATTCCCTTCCAGTCTCATGTCCAATTTAAAAAATAGTTTCTTCTTGCTGTCAAACGTCTAACATGAAGGATCCCTCTTTGTGTCAACGCGCAAAGCCCTTATGATGCTCTAAGAGAGAAGTGTCTTTGCCGGGGTTGCTTCTAGTTTCCCAAAATCTGGATGACACAGGAAGCTTGTGCTAAAAAGCAGGAAGAGTTTTAATGTAGGAGGTTGTTTAAATAAGAGGACAGAACACCTCTGCTTAGGAGACTTGCTGATATGAGCGATTTCTTTTGACGTCATTGGTGTGTCTCAGAAACCCTTCAGCTGACCATTCTGCGGTTAAACAGTTACCTCGTTCTTACTGGCAGTGCGGTATGTGTGGTGGTGGCCGGGAATGTACTGTAGATGGTCCACCGTGTGTGTTCGTCGTGAGGCAAACGCCTGCCTCTTTGACGTGCTCGCTTGATGGTTGACCGTCAGCGTGTTGTAGGAGTCGTTAGAGGCACTGGGTTGAGAGTGCATCTTGGTCATCTTGTGGCGGTCCATGACAGGCGTGATTGGCAGCAGCATGTCGGCGTGAGACATTGCCCGTGCCATCGCCTTCTCCCGGAACTTGTCACGCCTCATCGCCGGGGACAGCAAGGGATCCTGGGAGTGGAGGCGGTCGGCTGACAGTAGCTGCTCGTCTGACAGGTGGCGACTGCTGCTGTATGCAGCGGCCGCCATGACACCATACGAAGATAAGCCGTAATCTCCTCGACGCGGTGTCCTGGGAGGAGACAGGACATGGTCCTGGGACATGGCCCTCTGGACTCGGCGGGGACGCTGCCGCTGCTGATGCTGATGCTGCTGGTGTTGCTGATGCTGCTGGGGATCTGCATTCAGCTTCACCATGTGGGTTGGTCCCCGGCCACCAAAATCAGGATGATGATGCTTCCTCGTGTAGTACTCATCTACATCCTTATCACCTGAGGAGTAAGAAGACAAACGTAATCAGAGAGAGACAATATTGAGTATTGGGATTTTGTTGTAACAACTCTTTTAGAATGGGTTTTCTACTCTGCCGTGATTCCCACATTTCCTAGAATGCCATTTAAGTACACTCACAACTGTACTGACAGAATACATTCTGATGGACACTTGGTGAACCATGGGTCCATTTCACTAAATATGCAACATATGCAAGTTGCAATTATCAGCATAAGATAATTTCCTTTCCTGTAATTTCTGACAAATTTCTCTAATCAAAACAAATACAATTCTTGCAAGGAATGCGTGTGCATGCAAGAGCCCTGTAGGACTTCCAAATTTATATGCAATTTTCAACTACCAATGTGTGAAAATGATTTGAAATCTGAGTGTAAGCAGTGCTCGCAAATCACTTTCTTGCAGCAGGCCTTCAGACCACTGGAAGGTTTTGGACAGATTTTTTTTAATGCTCTGTTTAAACACCCTCCCCCAGATGAGGGTAAAGAGTAGAAAACTCAGAAGTTCACTACTTCTTTTTCCTTTCCCTGTTTCTGGTCGCACACACATTCTTTAAAGCTTTCAGAAAAGATCTCCAGCCAACCTCACGACTTGATACCCAGCTGGGGGGAGGCAGCTCATTGGGCACAACACTCATTGGGCACAACACAAGTTTCCCCTTGTACATGTGGTTGTGTGGACTCAGACAACATCAAAATCTAACAAACATACTGACTGAACAAGAGTGGTTAAAAAAGCATTAGGGAGTAAAATGAGACAAATTTTTCTCCATTATATCTGTCCTACACCTTCTGGCTGCTGTTGAAGGGATGAAGTGATGATGATTATCAACACAGTAGTTGGAGAACTGTTTTGAACTGTTTTCTCCTTTTCCTGCATGAAAACGGAACAACACCAGACTCTCATCAGTGTAGTTGTCCTTCAGTGTGGCCCATCAGTATGCCACAATAACAGTTCACAAGCTGGTTGTGCCGGGCAACCAGTCGTTTAATTCCTCTGCCAGAAAGCAGGTCAGTCTTTTCGCTAGGTGCACTCATGCTCCTAACAGTAAAGTCATTTACAGCTGTATTAACCACAGACCACAGGCAATCAGCTCTCAGCAGACTTGTTCATGGAAACGCTTGCACACAGGGGGATGCTACCAGTTGAGGCTGAGGGGCTGTTACCTTTGCAGTAGTTAATTATTGCAGAACAAAGAGGTCGAACGGTCGTTTTAGGACCATACCACGCTTGACCGAGTGGTGGAGAAGAGAGATGATGGGAATTGTTTGTCTGGATGCTCGGCTCTCTGGGAGAGATGTCATGCCTGGATGCAGAAGGTCACCTTATTGTCCCTCCATGAGGGGTTTCATGTCCACTGCTCTGTGCATTCCTAATGAAAGAGGCCCAACTTTGGCCTGTGGCGATGTGCTTCAGCATTTTTCCCTGAAGGGTGGGTTTAGATGTGACATTATGGCAGAAAATGTCAACCAGAGGCTACAAGTATACAGACAATCAAAAAGACGCAGCTAGTAGCTCCATTAATAGGTCAAATTCAAGTATCCAGTAGTTCTGTTGTGATTATAGACTAAAGTTTTAATGTGGCAGGGATAAGTTTTAATGTGGCAGGGATTTTTTTATGTCCTGCTATAACAATGAGAATCCATACATGAATACTCAAATAAATGGCGAGTGTTAGATGATAGCCAGTGATGTTGCTGACAGGAACAAATAAAGACCAAGTCAAGAACTATGGTGATTGTGACTCAAGTAAATACTAAACACACGCCCCTCTTACTGTAACAGAAATACTGTTACCATTCATTACCATTCGCTTCCTTTAAAAAACATTTAAGTTACTGTCAATAAAACTGCAAATGTTTCAAATTAATAGCTTAGTGAAGTTTGTACATCCACTGCATTTTCTTCAAAATAAAAGCTTAACAGGAAAGGGAAGGATTATGCTTATTGTGCTGCTGCAAGTCTTTTCATGTAAAAGAGCCACCTCAAAAATGCCAACTACAAATGCATTTCTTCCCCTGGAACTTCCATTCGATTTAAGACTTGCCTTTTATGAGCGCACACTTGTTACACTGTTTACACTTTAAGTGAGTGAAATGATTTAAAAGGGGCAATGCATATAATCTCTACGGCTCTGATAAAATGCAACACTTTACAATTAACATGATTGCGAGAGGCTAAAGGGTCCCAAATGTGGAGTGGAGCTACAAACACAGGAAATTGCTAACAACGGCTAATTAAACCCCAGCTCCCACTCTGCTAGATTAGATTCAATACAGCCAGTGTATTTATGTGACAGCTATTGATCACAGAAGCCCGTAATCATATAATGCACTGATACTCGTGAAACTGGTGGAACATCAATTATAAAGTGATCTTTAGAGAGGTTCCGAGCAGGAGAGGAGAAATTAAAGGAGGAAATGCAGCAATATCCTTTGAGTTTTTTCTTTTCTGGAAGATTTAGGATGGCATGTTTGTTCTAAAAGGTGTTTTGATCCCTTTTAGGGTGATTGTGGTGAAAGAAACAGAGCCAAACAAGATTTGTTTCTCCTCCTTTTTGTGGCCTCCTTGAAGGAGCTGAGCAGGTTACTTTAGGGCAGCGTCCTCAATCTCTGCCTCGATGACATCACTGAAGGATGTGCAAGATGGAAGAGGAATCACACACACAGACAGACGTGCACACACACACACACACACACGCACACAGACAGACACACACGTCATTTAAAATTGCAAATAAACCACACTAATTTAATTTTGTCATCGTCTCTCCGGATGGTTTAATTAAAATAGCAACTAATCACATTACTTTTAGGCTTGTTTCCAAAGACCTCACTCATGCTTGAACCTACAATTAATTTTTTTGTCTTTGAGTGGAAGGGCTTTCTTCAAGGGACTTTGCTTGCTTGTTTGACAAATTCTGGAGGGCTCCTGTCTCAAATTCGAAAAGCGCTTTGTAGTTCAGCGTGATTCATCTCTGCGATTTTCTGTGTGTACAAGGCTCCAGCGAGATAAGAGCAAAGCCTCGAGTTGATAAGGGAGAGAAAAGGCAAACGTATAAAAGAATTTTGAGTGCACTGAAAGGAGATTGCACCCATGCATGTTTTTCTATTGCGTAATAGAAAAACATGCCACCAGAAATGGACTGATGACACATTTAAATGACTTTCTCTCAGTGTATCTTCTCTTAAGGTGAATGGTGCATTCCCATGTGTTTTGTACCAATGCATAACAATGCGAAAATCTGCTGTGCATTGAATTCATTCCTGCAAAAAATGCTTTGAAGAAAACGTACAGCATAAATACTCTGTATAGGGATAAAGGGCTCTGCAATGTTTTCACTGGCACTTCAGAGTAAACCCAGAATAGCTTGTTGAGGCTAAAGGCTAAATGTTTCTAGAAAGATTTACTGTCAACAAATGTTTACACTGTATACTTGAATCACTCGATTGGCATCCTAGTTATATATTGAGCTATGTGTACACTTTCTTGGATGGATAGATGAATGTGTTTTGTTACCATTTACTGTGGTGTTGCTGTGGTGTTAAACTGCAGACACACTGATCTTATTCAATGTCTGTTTACTTGAGTGCAAGAAAAGAAATCTGAAAGAAGAGACAGAAGACTGGGAGAAATATCTGCCCTTCGTTTAGTTCACCAATTTAAAAGGAATTTTCGCGCTCAGTTGAGAGAAAACGTCCCTATTTGAGGATCTCATCACTCTCATTCAAAATTTGAAGCTCATCTGAAAGTGGTTCATCTCAAAAGCTGACGCATGAAAAATGGATACGTCTCAAGTGGAGGATCTGAAGTGTAAGTAGTCAACTAAAAATAATATTTTTGTTCCTGGTACTTTAAAGATTCTGTTTGAACCACGTTTGCAAAATCATCTAGAGCTGTACATCAGCTGGAGGAGAGATAAATACACCGCAAGTTCTGCTTTTGATACATCTTGGTATTATCTGACAGAACAGAACATTCAGGTAAAAGATTTGGCATTGGTGTTGATTCAGAATTAACACTATCTGTGTTTTCACTCCATTATACTGCAAACCAGGATACAGGATACATCAGGCCTACGGCATCTATTAACCATCTACAAGCTGCTTTTTACTAACTTCAGTCCTCATTTTACCAATTAAATCTAATCTTGAATATCCCAAAAACGAATTTATTTTTTCTAAATCATGCCCATTCTGTACCAAAGGAAGGTTACCCTTCATACAACACTTCATGCAAATACCTTGCCAAAATGACAAATTGCATTTCTTCACTTACGACATTCACTCCAGGGTCAAATGACTCTACAGTATTCCCGGGTATTTATGGGTTCCAGCTCCGATCGTCAGTGATGACAACATGACGCCCGGATGGACACGCCAATATTCGCCCCTTTTCTGCCATGGCTCTTTTATCCGTTTCTATCTGAGGATGTCTATAAACATCTCATCCATTTGTTTCTGTAGTATTTGCCTGTGACTTTATACCCGCCCTGCGTTGTCTTTCAAGGCATACAAACATCATAATAATCGTTTCAGATTAACACTTTGTTTCAACTGCAAAATTTACAACCATGGCAATTCTTGTCCATACAGATACTCTAATCATCTCAATTCCTTTTCTGCTCTTGCTCCTTATTCACTGGCACAAGTTTATTGTTTCTTTCCATTCTCTGAGCAGCCTCAGCGTATGATAATGCTTTTCCTGCTCCGATCTTTTTCGATTCTATTCCCTTAATTCTTTTTGAACACTGTGCTGACCCCCGTACAGTGATTTCCCCCGCAGTGCATTGCACTTTGCTTGCTCCTTCTCTTCTTTGCACTCCTCCACATGGCAGTTATTCTTGCCACATCTTATGGCTCCTATACAAACTGCAGCAACATATTCATATTCCTGACAGCAGAAACATCTGAGACGAGCTCTCTGATTTGGCCTCACCCTGTAACTAGTGATGTGTGGATTGATCCTAATGTATCTATTTCTGATACCAACGTTTCCTGCTCCAGGATTGATACTCATATAAAAGGATCCATGTATAAACTCAGTAATTTGGAGTGAGTGTGTGTTTTATCATAGGTATCTTACTGTCACCAGGATGGTCTAACTACTAGGATGATAGGAACTACTTTTCCTTCCGCCTGTCAAAGTCATGCTTGCGCTACGGCTCTGTGATGTGAAGTGAGCCACTGCAGCCCTTTACATTTCCCGAGATTGAATACTTACTCTGGCTGACTGTAAAAACAGTTACGTCTGGCTGTGTTGTAGCTTTGAAGGTAATATTGACGCTGTGTGCGATGTGTGTGCAAAGACAGTGAAATACTTTGGCAACACCACAAACTTCGCTAAACATCTGAGATTAAGTCAAAATAATAGGATGATGTTATGAAGCAGCAGTTCTGAGCAGGATATTTTCATTATAATTAAAGAATATGACAGTAGTTTGATGTCTTGTTAATTATGCAGCTATTATTTTGTATTGGTAAGGCTACAGCCTACTCCTTATTTCTCTCATAAATACAGAAAAGGGAGAGGGAGGTCACATTAAACAAGATACATTAAAAAAGTATCGGTATCGGCAATACCAGCCTGGGTATTACTTGGTATTGGATCGTATAGGAAATAAGTGGTATCGCACATCACTACCTGTAACACACACAATCAAGAAATACCCTTTCTGGTAATCCCCCCCCCCCCCTTAAAGGTCAAACACACCGGATGACTTTCCTCCTTCTCCCCTTTTCCGAATCTTCTTGCATCACACACATCTTCAATATACCAAAATTACTCTACCTCCACAGACAATGACACGCCACTTACCACTCCTTTCTTTTTTATTTCTGATCTGAGTGGGAAGCAAGTCTAACTACTATACTCTCCAAATACATGAATCTTCAGGGCTTTATCTCTCTGACGCTTTGACACACACTCAATGATAACCACCCCGCTTCTTGTTCCTGACCGACCGTACATCTCCAAGTTTTCCTCCTACAAACTTCCGTTTGTGTCACAGCTACCATCAACAACGTCTCCTCTTTCTTCTTATGACTAGAATCGCTTAAAAGATTCTTCTTCTTCCTTTTGTTCAATTTATTTTCAAATCAACTTGTGTCCTTGTTTCCTATTTTGCTCTCCAATTCCTCCACTACCTCCATTTTCTCCACCTGCCACCTATCTTTCACTGGCCTTGATGCTGCTTTCTACTGTTTACTAACCCTGTTTTCCGGCATGGTTGTGACGTCAAGCGTGACACATCAGAGAAAAACAGAAAAGGCAAACCTTACTAACAATGTGAAAGGAGTCTCTCGCCTGTTGTTAGCGGGTATAGCTGTGTTTAAAAACCTGCATATATGCAATTGTGATGTAAAAAAAGTATGTGTTTTCACACATGGAAGAAAAAAACCAAGAGAAGTAAACATGAAGTCATATGGACTGACAGGAGACGCAATGAATTCACTGATTGATGATGATATCATCCTGCAGCACTACAGTATATGGATCCATGTGGACGTTTTTTGTGGAAATGTGGAAATTTTTCTTATCATATGGTAGTTATGAGCATTGCAACTGCAATTTGGCTTTTAGTATATGAATAATAGCAATAGGATAAAAAAAGAGAAAGTATTACACTGGGGGGGTAGTTTGATAGTTACTGTGTAGTCACAAACACAAGAAAACTGGTCTAACTCTTTGTAACTCAGGGAAAACCTTTGCATTCATATAGTGATGTCGTACATGCAGTACATGTTATGGTTTAGGTTTTGATTCATGCTTAAATCACACATCCAATATCCTGAAATCCTGCGGTTGGTCTATTTTGTGGTGTCAGTAAAGTTGTTTGGTAAAGGTTATGTGTGAGAGGACCCTCAGTCTTGTAACCAGAGTACCATGCTGGATCACAAACTCACCACTGTATTGGTAAATGTCCTACCTCCATATAATGCTGTCCCCTGTATACAGATAATCTTCATTGTCGGAAAGTCTGTTCTGAACTTTGTTTTGGAGTAATTTTCAACATAAACTTAAACTGGAAACACTGACTTCCTATCAGGCATTCAAAAGCCACATTCAAAACATGTTTTAAAATGTCACAGCGAAGATAATGAACTGTAGCATTGCTGAGATATTAAAGCGCCATCTTGTTGGCCTATAGAAGTCATTCAGCTGCAAAAAAAATGTCTCTTTTAATATGTCATTAAGAGACATTAGCAACATGACATGGGCTGCAGATGGAGCCAAATTACACGCCAATTAGATGTCAGTCCATGGGCCGATAGATGAGTCGATGGGAATGCGTATGGAGGTTCTAGCGCGTTGTCATGCATTTTAAGAAGTTTATATCCCTAAAAAGGTGAAAAAGTGAGAGGACTATCTGCATGATGAGCCACTAAACATCTGGAGATACTTATCATGATACATGTCTCTGTAATGGACATTTAGATGTTTCATCAGGCCAGACGTGCTGAATGTGGCGACCCTTTAATGCACAGGGCATGAGGGTGACGTCATTCCCTGTCTTTTTTTAGTGCATCAGGCAGACCAAGGCGACCAAGGACAAATGAAGGACCACCTACTTAATCTGTGGAGGGAGGAGGAGTATTTACTTAAGTCAGACTTGAGGGCCAGCTCGTAGGAGGGCGGCAGATGGCTGAGGTTCTGGAAGGATCTGGAGAGGGACAGGTCGTAGGGCTCCGTGGCTGAGGTCAGGATGTTGTTCATCCGCTGGGGTCTCTCTACAGGGGACAGGGAAGGAAGCGGTGCGGTGCAGTCAGTGTGAAGTGACAGTCAAAGAGATGGGAAATACACTGGGAGTCTTTACTGGAGGAGAGAAAGGGAGGCAGAAAGGCAGATAAAGAAGGCAAGGTGTGATGTAGTGGGAAGTGTGGATAGGGAAAGATTTTGGGTGACCTGTTGACCCTTTGTTGGAGATTATGGAGGTCTAAAGTGGCTAAAAAAGGCTGGTTGCATTTTGAGATGTAAAACAGATTTTTCTTAACCCTTTTTCTCCGAAATGAATGAAAGCTTTTGGGGGTTTTAAAGTCATGGCTGCAGGCAGGGAGCCACATACCCATACCATCTGCACTGTCATCTAAAGGTGTGTTCAGATCAAATGTGAAGTGAATGTCCAATGCACTGACCGAACAGATGCTTGATTAAGCTGTAGCTAGTTAGTTGAGAATGACTTTGTATATTACGTGCTATGACTAATTCAAATACTTGTTGTTCACATAGCTGTTTTCTTTAATAACCTTCTTGGATAAATATTGGTTATATCCATGTTCAGTTGCAATGCCCAACACTAGGTGTGCATGTTGGCCCCTTTGCAAACCTCTGCAACCTACAGTTACTTATAGCACTCTGCTCTGCAGAGACATTAATGTGTATGTTCTCAGAAGTAAAATTTGGTGTCAGTCTGAGCACACTTTAAGGAATAGGCCATTTTGTGCACCAACATCCACCAGGAGGCATCTGTGAATAACAGAGCCATGTCAACAACATGTAGGTGATACAGGGGTCTTTTTGGATACACTATATACAAAAAAGTTAAAAGAAGAAATAATACACTGGGATAAAGTGATTAAAAAGGCAATCTACAGTAAACTTACTGAATTTTGAAGGGAGTCTGGTATTTCAAGGGCATTTTAAGATTATTGTGTACTGAATGTTGATGAGTTGTGGCATCAATAAAATGTACAAATCTGTGCTTCTTTGCCTTCTCACATTTTGAGCCAAATGAAAACTGCATCTGCGTCTAAGCAGCTCAAGTGACACTTGGTTCATTGTGAAAGGCCTTTAGCAGTTCTGTTTCTGGTATCAGTGATGTGTGTGGCACCATTACGGCTCCCTGCACTGTGCGGAGCTCCTGTGGCTTCAGTATTTGGGACGCCCAGTCATGGGTCAGGTGGCGCAGCGGGTGGGGAGGGCTGGGATACGGGGAGGGACTCTGGTGCTGGATTTAAAAATAGGACGGGGCAACTACTGCAGCAAGGAGGACAGGGACACACAACACCAAGGAGCATATGGTGTAGAAGGGAGACATTCACTGAGTTGAAAAAAGAGAGTGTTGGCGTGTGTGTGTGTGTGTGGGAGGAAGATAGAGCCGGTTAGTTGGAGTGAAACAGGAAAAATAATGCGTGAAGAAAAGATTTTGAGATTGGGCTAAAGGTCATGGATTGTAATGCAGCGGCATGAAGTTTAGTGACTGCAAAAAATACACAAGCAATCAAAAAAAACCAGAAAGGAGAATACACAATGACCCCCAGTGTCATGTAAAGAATTTTTATCTCTATATGATATATGTGGAAGAAAAGGTGAAGAAAAAAATACACATAATCACCATGTGTATGTGTATTACTTACCGTATCTCATTTGTCTGTGGGCTAACAAATCCAAGTGAGAAAGAAAGGATCAATAACAATCAATGCGCACAAAATGTTTCAACCAAACCTCCCATGGTAGAGGTGGACCATGGTCAAAGCCTGTATTGCAAGGATGTTGCGAAGAGTTAACACAAAGATCAAACCAGCTACCCCTGAATTAGGCAGAACAGCGACGATCATCGTCAGAAGCTATATAGACTTCAAAAGTACTTTTGAAACCCATTTTCCCAATGAAAAGGCCGTCCTTTTTAAGAGGCAGACAAGCACAGGCAGAATGTGGACTGCAGCGCTCCACTAATGGTGGAAAAGTTTGTATAAGGACTCATTGATGATCTCTCAGCTTTAACCTGAAAACACTGACACAAAACATCGACCTTATGTAACAAGCAAGGCCCGAATACCTCTTGAATTACATTGTGTTTCATTTCATTGCCGTTTAGATGCAGGGGCATTCAATAAGTCCACACTAAAAGCTGCTCTCCTTCCACGGAAAATCACATTTTGAAAAATAGATGGGATTCAGTAACAGTAATTGGGCTTTCAATAACTGCACAGATGATACTTTGATTATCATACACTTTCTGCTTTCATTTTCTCCGAGGACTTCTTTATCAGTTCCTCAGATTTTAATTTCCCCGTGAGAGATATACTTTTGTCCTTGAAATTGGAAATAGTCTATCGCAAGAATTGTTTGGCTTACTTTAATTTAGAGACAGATAATAATGCATATTATTTTGGAACGTCATGTCAGGTCAATCATCTGTTTTTTTAAAGTCAGTGTAACTTACGTAGAACTTTATTTTAGCATTGAAAAGATGCAGCATGGTGAGGTTTTGCTGGTTATTTTTCCCAGTATGCATTACATTTTCATTTCAGTATTACACAGTGATTGTCTGTCTCCAATTAAGGACTATACTACATTAATGTGTTTTCTTACCTAGCTTAGGTGTGAGCGCAGTCAGATCCAGGTGGCTGTGCTGGTAGTCGTGGTGATGGTTTCCTATTGTAAGAAGAACAAAGAGTTCATTTCAACATGTTAGGTTGAAGAGTCGTTAGATATGTTTAGTCATTACCCTTGATGTTAAAGGGTCAGTTCAATCGAATCACCAAAAATCATATTTTCCCTCTTGACCTTTGTGGCTAGCCATGTGGTTAGTTTCAGTTCAGTTTTTGAGATTTCCTCTGCAATAGTCCAACAATTGGACTATTGTAATGGTATCCCCACCTTCTACTGGTCTATAAATCTCTACGTTTCTGACTGTCTTTTTCATATAATCCATTTCAGCTTTCCAGGTCATCCAGTAAGAGTCTCTGAACTGTTCAGTCCAAACTAAACTTGGAGAAGCAGCATTTGGAGCTGAAACAATCTTACACAAGATAACACTCGCCTCAGGTTTAACTGTTTTAGTTCTCCACCGCCTTTGACTTATTCAGTATCATCCTCAACTACCTTTTTATTTATTTCTGCTGTCTTATTTAAAAAAAATTAATTGTTCTAAACTGTTAATGATTAATAAATTATTTATAAATTGTCTTATACTATACTTAATTATAGAATTTTTTGGTCATTCTATGAGCATGGCCTTTAAGAATTGTTGTAAAATGTGTTTCCCTCAAGATGAATTACATTTGGTGATCCTGACTTTAAAGTACCAAGCCACCATCAGGTCAAAATGTTTATTTGCCCAGTACATTGTTTGTGACCAAATAGCTGCTAAGGTACTTAGCAATTATTAGCATGCAGTGATGGAATGTAACTAAGTACACTTCCTTATTTAAGTACTGTGCTTGACTATGTATAAGGTAAATATGTTCAACTATACTTGAGTATTTTCATTTCATCATACTTCTACTCCACTACAGTTCAGGGGGAAATATTGTATGTTTAATAAAAGCATTTTACAATCAAAACATATGATGAGTTTATGAGGCAGCGTTTCAACGATTAAACAACCCAACATCATAAATATGATATACAATTAGTTCCACCTAGACCAGCTACAACAACAAAATGCTCCTTAAGCATTGCACTGCACTACATTACTGCATCAGTAATAATAATCCAATAATTTAATATATAAGCATTTTCTACACTTTGAGTACTTCTGGTTTTGATACTTAGTAGGCTATAGTTTAATATATTTTGCTAATAATACTTGTGTACTTTTACTTAGTAAAGCAATGCAGGACTTGATACTTTCACTTAAGTAAAGGATCTAAATACTTCTACCATTGTTAGTATGCTTCCATGTTAATCTAAGATGGTAAAAATTGTGAGCGTTATACATGCTAACATCAACATGTTAACATTGTCAGTGTGACCATGTTAGCATGCTGACGTTTTCTGTACAGCCTCACAGAGCTTGCTAGCGTGGCGTAAGTCTACAGTCTACTTGTTTAACATGTTATGCAACCACTTTGTATTAGCCCGTTTGTCTCTGTCTTGCCTTAATAATCTTCACATATTGTGGATTAGCTAGATACTGAAAAATGTGTTTTGGGATTTGGAGAACTGACCCTTTGTGAGTTCAGCACCACAAGCTGTCTGACAAATCATCCTGTTCAACAGAGTATCAGTCGACATCCAAGTCCAGTCATTGTTTGCTGTATCCCCACCAGATATAAGAGCTTTGATTTGTCAGTGCATCTCAAGAGAGCAGTAAACTGTCATGGCTCAGTTATGGGACTGTGAGTGTTTCTTCTGTTTGACAGTCCACAGTGTTGCTTTGCCAAAATGATTGATTACAGCCTCTTTATACAAGAACATGGAAGCAGCTACCATGCTACCATGGTGATCTATCTTTGCTGTAAGTGAGTCATTTGATGTTGCACTAATATCGTTATGTGTTGTTTGAGTGGTTAAAGAAGCAACATCTTCTGAGACCTCCATCACTGAGCAGCAATGTGAGTTCAAATAATTTCAGAGTGAAAACATTCCCTTTATTAAATTACACCAGGTGTTTCTCAACAACAGTGAATACAAGACATGGATATGTGATTGTACCTTATTTACATTTAAATATGTTCATCTATCATCCTATAAGAATGTTATTGACAATAAAAACAAAGCCATGATGGCGTAAAACTACATATAAGGGCTCTTGAGCAAGCTTTGAACTGAAAATAGAGGGGTTGTGTTCTGGTTTTGCTAAAGATCAGTGCCTGCATTTCAATAATGATGCTTTACCAGCGGCTGGATGTGACATTTCTGACAGATGTTATTTGACTTTTTCTCAGATCTGAGCAAGTATTTAAATAATAATCTCACAGATTTAAATGTGGTGTTGGAATTTCTTGTTTATTTGAAATTGATATTAAGTTCAGGAGAAGAAGGAATGTAAAGGCTACAGTTAAATGGTTTCAAGTAGCTGTGTACCATAATTAGAAAACAAATCTTTGGTCCGTTCTTCCGGCAACTGTGATCTGCTTTCCAATCACACAGGTTTGAACAAGGGACCAATTATAGCAGCTACAGAAAGCTTAGCGAAATTACCCTGCCATGAATCTGAAATGAAAGCAGTTTTGCACCCAAGTAAATAACAACCTTTTACTATCTGTGTAATTGCAGAAACCATTTTTTCTTCCACGCCAGAGAAACCATCTGCAACATAAATTCCACACATTAAAATGCACCGGAGTTCTTAACCAAGGGTCAGTCTTTATCTTTATCACCCTGCAAGTATGATATTTCATTGAGGTACTCTCCAGTTCAGGGTTTACATTCATGTAATCCAGTTATGCCCTTTCTGTGAGATGTCTTGCTAGTGTTGTGGCACTAAACTGAGCACACATTGTAAAAATAATTATATTATATATATATTTTCTATTTTTTTTCATGGTGAGGGTGAATTTCACAGAAGAGTCTGGTCCCAGCACTCGATGATGTAGCGAGGCATGAATCAGCCCCAGGAAAGTGAGCAATCACATAACACAAAGCAAGAGGTTATTACATGCTTCAGTTCAGTTTGGTCAGTGGTGAACAGTGTCATCTGAAAACTGCAGCAAAATGCCTGAAAATGTGAGTTTGTGTCCTAAAGTAAACTGCAATGAACAGCTAAAGAGGACGTGATCAGTTACAGGTGTAAGTAGATTCATTTTAGAAAATTATTTGAGGGCAGTCTGATGCTTAAATTCATATTTCTTTGTTCTTATAACTAGCAAGACAGGAAAATTACACCAAAATTCAAATCCATCATGCGGAACCTAAAGTCACAGATACCAGAATCCTGATTTATTTAGGCGTCTTCTTCCACTCAAGCCAAGCAGGATGACACGTTAGTCAATGAAATTGAGGGCACCAATGTTGCAATAAACTACAGTCTGTTGCAACAGCCGTGGATGGATGCAGTCTGTTTCTATTGTTTGTCACTCTCCATTTGCACCTTCTACAAATACTTGACATGTGCAGATATTCTGAGTATGTTTGAATGAACAATATGGATATGAAAATATTTGACATGGAAATCACATAGGAACATAATAAACCTATACTGTGTATAGAAGTATGTGGACACCAGAACAGCCATTTGTGATTAATAAACATTCATTCCAAAAAGGTATCTCTGTTGCTATAACAGCTTCCCTTCTTCTGGTGTCAGGTTTGGATTTCAGGTAGATGTTGGAACCTGGCTGCAGGGGGTTTGCTCCCATTGAGCAACAAGAGCATTAGTGAGGTCCGACACTGATGTTGGAAGATGAGGCCTGGCTTGCAGTTTGTGTTCCAGTTTATCCCTAAGAACAACGTCAAGTTCCTCCACACAAACCTGGGAAAAGTATTTTTGTTGTTGTTTTTAATATTCACCTTTATTAACAGTTGCCTGTAGAGGGCAGACAGGAACAGGTAAAAGAGAGGGTATGACCTGCAACAAAGGTGAGTATGTTGTATGAGCCTTAAGTATTCAGTCAGCAGGACACCCAGAAAAACATTTCTTTATGGACCTGGCTTTGTATACGGTGGCACTGTCATGCTGAGAGAGTAAAGGGTCTTTACACAGCACATTTAAAAAATTACATTAAGATATATGTTAAAAGTCCAGTGTGTAGGATTTAGTGCCATCAAGCAGTGAGCTTACAGATAGCAACCACCTAAATACCCCTCTCCTCAAGTGTGTAAAAGAACCTAGGGTGGCCACGAATCTACCTAACCCTAACGTGAAAGTGGACCTGCTCCCTCTGTGGATGTAAAGGGCTCATTTTAAGGTAACGAAAACACATCGGTTCTTATTTTTGGGTGAATATCCACTAATGAACATACTTTATATTGTATTGCATATTCTGCCAATAGATCTACCTAAATTTTACACATTAGAACTTTAAATGGAAATAGGGGCCTATATCATAGCCCAAACCATTGAAATAGGCACACATCACTAACAATTTTACAAGACATTGTAAACATTTAATATATGTTACAAATGTTACCCAAGGAGGAACATAGTGTAGTATTTTGGGGAGTACTTTCAGCACTTGAGACTAATAATGCTACTGCAGTAAAACCAGAGGTAACTGAGAAAGTGGAGCAAAAGTCTATGCATTTCTTCCTCTTCTTGTACATATCAGTTTTATCATTCACACTGAGGCATTGACATCCCAAATCCAGCTGACAGAGCTCAGCACTATGTGAAATATATGGAAAAGAAGATACCTGCTAAGTGTTAATACATAATGCAGCAGCTCTCACTGACAGTAAAGTGTGTCACTTGCATTGGCTTTAGTAATGCAGCCGGCTCTGTCACAAATGAATTGAATGCTTCCAGGTTCCAGCGGGTGGACAGAGGGGATCCCACTGTGACCCAGATCCATTTTAAACGCCTCACTCTGGGGAAGCTGATGGACAGACGCTGGCTATGGAGAGAACCCATGCTATGTCATTATGCTGGCAGAGTGTAAAGTACCATGTGGACCTGGTGGGACAGATCACCTCGTTTTGCCCTTGTGCATATGTATGTGTGTGATGTAGAGGCAGAATGACAGAGGGGAGGTAAGACAGGGAGAAAGATGGTGGTAATCTCAAGTGTCTTCCCCTTTTAGCCCATTTTAACCTCTAATCGACCTGTGATAGGCAGCACAATACCATAAAAGTTATGGTAGAATCAAAACAACTTCCAATCTGACGACATTGTTATCTGGAAAATAGGCAGTTGAATCTGTCTAAATTCAGTGCAGTTGGCAACAGCAAAAATGTATGTATCATTACATTGAAATTACACTTCACGCAAAATGTTTTTTATTTTTTTAGAATCAAATAGGCCTATTTGATTGAAGGTCTCTGGAACGTTAAGCCCCAGAGATTCAGGGCCTACTCAGGAAAGTTCCTTCGATGTCTTTAGCTTTTGAACTCCAGCTTTCTCCAGAAAAGTGAAGATCGGGCAAATCAGACTAATGTGTCCGATCTAATTGTACAGTTTTGTTTGAGAGTTCATTATTGCCCATGTCGAGACAAAAACAGTGTTTGTGTTGTTCTTGGATGTTGGAAAGAAGAGGTTACAGTAGCTTGGCCCCACACCTCTAACTGTCCAGCAGTTCACGGTGCTGGTGGCCATTTCTCCAGGGTTAGAGAAACAATTGGCCAGTCAGGGCTTTGTATGCAGCCTAGGGTGGGCGACATGGATAACATTTTCTATCACAGTATTTTATACTACAATTTTTTTTACGTGATATCGATATATATCATTATATTTCCCTCCACCTCTAACATTAGTCTGATTACCTGACTAATGTTGTGGAGGAAATTTGGACACAATAGGCAAGATACCCACATGCGTCAAGGAATTTGTGTGTTTTCTGGTTATTTTACAATGCAGTGTGTTTATTAGGAGTTGCACTTACTGATTTAAACAATTTCCAACCAAATGGCTAATATGTGTTACAAGAAGGCGTCCATTTTTGAGGATGTTATGTGGCAAAGAGCTACTGTTCAAGCAAAATAAAGAGAAATGAATGTCATGCATGCAGCTGATGCTTTAATCTATTGGCTGGTATTCATCTTTGATGACTTGGTGGCATCTTGGTGACACCACATCTGCCATCTTTTCTTCAATGAAACACGCCTGAGCTCCTCATTGGCACATATTAGTATAGTGGGTATTTTAAAAATGTACGTGTTGCCAGTAGCATTTTCCACTCTGTGCGTTCAACTTAATTATGTTTTTTCTCTGCACATGAATGAATCTTAATTGCGTCTGCAAGTGAGCAACATCTTCCTGAAATCATCACTTCCAGTAACATCCTCTGCTGATGATAAATCATTGCAATAATTTTGCATCTCACAAGCAGCAGTTTTTAAACTCTGTCCTGCTTAATTGACTTACTTTGACTTACATTATTACATTTTCAGATGTGTACAACAGAAAGCATCGGCCCACACAAACTCTCAGCCTTACCCATACAGGTTGACGGACGTCGCCTCAGGGACCACAGCTTCTTTGAGTCTGTGAATTACTAACAAGGATAAGCACAGATTTATCTGATGTCTTCTTCGATATGTCAGAAGTAACATCACACAAAGCTGCCGTTATCCTTGCCGTGGAATATTGGACTCCGTGAAATAAGAGGCCAAAAACAGAGCAAAAACTGAAGGATCCACGTTGGCAGCTGAGGCTGGAATGATGTTTGGGTCTTCAAAGGGGAAAAACATGCACTGTGAAAAATATCTGCTGAAACAAAGTAGATTCTAACGTAACACAAATTGACCAACAGCTTGGCTCTTATCTTAATACATGCAATGCTGATAGTAATTTTGTGGCAACAGTTTGTGCTTGTCCCTTTCCGACTTCAACATGACAAGGTCCCCATGTACAAAGCAGTCCGTAAAGAAATGGTTTCCCCTGTAGGATCTTGACTGGCCTGCACAGAGCCCTGAACTCCATCCAACACTTTTGCCAATAACTGGAACACCAACTGTGAGCCAGGCATCGGATGAACAGCACCGCATTAAAGTCAAGGTGCAGCCATTATTGCTTCAGGAACTTGAAATTTATTGAAATAAGGAGGAGGTGTCTTTTTCTCACGCTAATGTCACGATATTTCCCTAACCTTTCCTTAAGTGTTTTAGTTCCCCAACCATGACCTTTTCAATAGTTCATAACCATGATTATTTAATGGATAGCCTGAAACCAGAAGGGTACCACACTTCTTAGAGCAGCACGTCAATGCTCATGGTTTTGGAATGACATGTTCAGCAATCCCATACGGGTGTAATATTTAGGAGTCCTCATATAAAACACAGAACAGCAAAACTTTCCACTTCATTCAGGTTTATTGAAGTAGTTAAAAAAAACTTCTACCTCCTTTGTTTTTTGTTGAACTTGTGGCAAAGACTGAAATTGGTTTTAGCTTGCATCTGTTCATCTTATACTTAGAGAACATCTACAGAATAAAGCTCGTGTTGGAGATAGTTTCATGATTAAACGTACGGTTCAAAGCTAAAAAGCATAATTTAATAAGAAGGGGCACAAACACAAGACAATACTGAATGTGACAGAAGTAATCAAGTGAAGACACACTAGGCATTTTAAGACTTTCTTATCATGTTTGGTATAAAGGAAAGGCAGCAGAGTATTCCAAAAATGAATTAACCATTGGGTTATTTTCCATAATTACGATCCATGTTTTCCTATAATTACATTGGTAGTTTGGCAGAAAGCAACTGCTGATAAGAAGCCTGATGAAATGATTAAATAAAGGAGAAAAGTCAGGCTTTGTGAAGACACCACAAAGTGGAAAATTACCACTGAGATCTTTTAATGACTTTGCAATTATGAGCCGAGCTCGGCTTCTTGTTGGTGCAGAATGCTAAATCTAAATGTTAACATATTTCACTTCAATTTGGGAGAGCGCTTCAGTTGAGAGAGGACAAATTTCAGTTCACCCCAGTTCACACTTTGATCAGACACGACTGCGCAGTCGTGCGTCATGTAAAATTCATAGTGAACTAGAAATTCACCCTGAAGAAATTCTTCTCGTTTAGCTTCCAATGTGCACTTTAACACCTAGATAATAGACTAGAGAGGATGTTTCCATTCCAGGTGCTCCTATTTCTGTATCTATCACCTTTTCAATGCCATTCTTTCAGTCCCATCTATAATTCTGATGGATTAGTTTGTGTCTATGTGGTTAGACAGTCTCCCTCCTCTCTAAAAAGAACAGAGACAGGGGATCCGAGTGGGAAGTTGTCGTGTGTAATACCAAGCCGGTCGCCTCTATTCTCCTGAGGCAGAGGATCTTTCTTTCTCCTTTATTGATTAGGGATAGTGTGTCGCAGCTCCTGGGTGCATCGTGCACTCCTGACATGCTTTTTCCAGTCAAGAGAAGGCGCAGCCTGTTGTTGTCCCACCTCAGGCTGACCTTGTGATTTATTACAAAATACTTGAGCTCTGCAGAGACTGCAGGCCAAAGGAGCAGCGATAAATGAGCGTGGCGTGGCAAGGAAAGAAAACGAGGATGAGTTGTTGAAACATACACTGTGAAAAATCTCCATATTACACAGAGCTGTAGCTACCATTCAGTATTTCTGTATGGGTTTTAGTAACATAAGTTCAGACTCTCCAGCTACAACTTTGGCATCTTTAGGTATTTTATTAGCTGATTCCAGCGTGTTTGACTATATAATTACATTTGAGCGGTTTTAGGACAACATAATGAATAAATAAAGAGGTTTTAGTATCTCCCCTCAAGCATTTTATTTCTGGCAGTTTGAAGAAGGCTTTAAAACACCATTTAACCCTAATGTTGGAAAATGAAAAAGTCAATAAAAAACTTATG
This sequence comes from Micropterus salmoides, assembly GCF_014851395.1. Taxonomy (NCBI): domain Eukaryota; kingdom Metazoa; phylum Chordata; class Actinopteri; order Centrarchiformes; family Centrarchidae; genus Micropterus; species Micropterus salmoides. The sequence goes on along the minus strand of NW_024040041.1, from coordinate 29,144,644 downwards.
TGGTGACCTTTTTGCAGAAATGGATCTCTAAAATCTTTATATCTATAATTGAGTCCTATAACTATATTTAGTGGACAATAGACACTGAACTTCCATTAGAAATCAAATTAATGATGTTGAAACAGGACTGAATAAGGCAGGTAACCCAAGGTTGAGATTGTCTTTATTTTGTTTCATTACAGACAGATTGATTGGCTCTCTGTAGAAAGTGTTGCATGTGACTTGGATGACACACAACGTGACTTAGGTTAACTTAGGTAAGCATAGTGTCTTGTTTTGCACCGATATCCAGTCTTTACAAATGTATAGATGGGTTGGACAAATAGTGAATCTCTGTTTGTCTTGGAAGGATAAATCCCCACCAGTGTATTCTTCAGATTTGGTTTGGTACCACACAATGTTCTTACTCTGTGCTGCCTTTTCTCCTTAGGCTTCAGTAAATCTTGCTGCTTAATGTGGGGAACTTGTCTTTGGTGGGCTTGATTCTGGTGCTCAGACCCCAGAACGTGGAATGATCCTTGACTTCTCAGACATAGCTCTTTGCCTCTGTCTCTCTCGCTGCCAGGGTTACGACAGCTGACTGATAAGGAGACACTGTGGTTGAGGCTCAAAGCTAGCAGATAGTGGTGTTTTCTTCAGTCTTGTATGTTTACAGATTCACTGTCTCCACCTTCCTCATCACACTGGCTCACTTTAATCTCCACAACACTCAACCTGAGTTCCCTGCCTTCATCAAGAAGAGTTGTTTCTTTCTTTCACCCTAACAACTTCTGTAAATGTTTTTGTTTTTTTTAAATATTCAAATGTATTTTAAATGCCTTAACATGTGTCTGCCAACTGGAATACTTCTTCAGTTTTAAGAAAAATGACTTAAGATGTCTGAAGGTTCTCAGTCATCCAGGTCATAGTTTTCCAAGGAAGGTTAAAGTCAAGGGCAACTGGGCTTGGTTGAATGACTTAAATTACAGACCGTGTAAGAAGATTGGTGTCATTGGTGGATGAGAAAATACTGGAAACCCCAAGTTTGCTTTAATAAGAGGCTGCTGACAGGGTTTGTGACTAATACGAATTGCAAGCAGGAGACATTTTCTCTCTGCAGATGTGATCTCGTTTATTCCAAAATCAGGCTAACCTAACCTTGGTGCTCCTGGAGAAAAACAATAAAGAAATAGCATCAGTGTCTCGCCAATTAGTGACTACTCAGAGAATCTTTTATCAGGAAGCCTTTGAGTAAGTGGGTGTTATTTTACAGCCATTCCCATCAGTGGAGCATTTCTTGGCTCAGCGTTGCATGCCTTTGAGTGACTTCGTCTCCTTCACACTTCTGCCACTTTCACAGAATTAAAAACAACAAGCACCCTTCTCTTGCCTGCCTCATGAGTAATGTGTGATGATTAGAACAGATAATTACATCTATTTACATATAAATGTGATTGATACTTGTCCTACAGAGTTAAGCTTCCTTAAGCCGCTGCCGGAGCTGTTTGCCACTGATCTTGTTATAATCTATCCATAATATTTGGATCCTCCATCTGAAGTTACCTAATTAAATGATCATTCGCGACAAGTAAACAATTGGGGATGATGATGATTCTAATTAACGATGGATGAACACTGTGAGGTGGTACGTGTTGAGAGACGCATCTATTGCATTCTTTTAATGGTGTTCATGAAGTCTTATTAATCACACGTCTCCTAGTAAAGAGACGGAGTAAGATCTGTTTTTCACAGTAGCAGAGATGGAGCGACAGCAGCATCGCACACTGTCTGAGAGGCCGCGGGTCTAATTGATTAGGTGCTGTCATCCACAATATCGACCGCCCTCATAAGAATCTCAAATAAGCTCTGGAGTGATAATGCCAGCACTCGTTAAAATTTGAGCCCTGTGGGACTTTTGGAAATGTCAAGACAAACCCAAATGGTTTTAAAACATGAGGACCTTTTTTAAATAGATGCCATGAATCCTATTGTCATAACAACTAGCAACAATATCTTGATTGTGCATTCAAAGATTTAAGATATAATCAAGTTTCTGTTTCTTTTCCCTGCGGTGCTTTTTCATTTTTATTGGCCCTACCTGAGGCCCCTTGGTGAAGGTGTTAAGAACATTTGCTCACTCTGTGTAGCCTTGTGTCAAACATGCCCTCCAGTCAGGTTGTGCCTCAACAGGAACACTGCTTATTAAAACTTTGGCTTCAAGCCCAAAGAGCCTCTGGGTTCTTTTAAACTGGTAACGTCTCTGCAGCTTGCTGGTGGGCTGCATGTGCAAAGTGTTTGCCAAAGGTGTCTGGTTGGAGGTTTGACCCCTGGTCGGTCTGAGACTCTGTTTCCTTCCACATACTATAATAATCCTGACACACTTGGGAACTTTCAACCACACATATTTCAAGTAGCTTGGCAACATGACCTTTCAAGAAACGTCACATTTCACAGTGCAACACTGTCTTTCTAGATCTAACCAAATTGTTTAACCAAAAACAGATGGTTTTAGTTCATGTTGTGTTTGTGATTCAAGTCACTGCTGATTCTGTATTAAACCACATCATGATCTTTCCCTAACCTCAACCAAGTGCTTTATAACCATGAAAAAGTTGAATTGATTAATACTGAGCAGTAGTGTTGTAGTCAAGACCGCCCAAACCGAGACCAAGTCGAGACCAAGACCGTGGGAGAGCAAGACCGAGTCAAGACCAAGACGGGTTCTCCATATTACATGACACACAATAAAATGTGAAATGAGATCACAGGTGCTTCTCAAATTGATCTGAAAAATCCACATTCCCATCTGCCACGCCCAGATACAAACACTAAGAGCTGAAATCAACATAACCATCTTTATTCAACACTCATTTTCCATGCCTAGTGCGGAGGGGTGACAGTCGTTAACGGTAACAGCGCATCAAAGTTAGGATGTTAACAAATAATTCAGATAATGCAAAAGCAATTTACTGTTATTTCCAAAATTATGGTCTTGAAATAAAATCCCGAGTCCTCAATGTCCGAGACTGAGAGAAGACCAAGTAGAAATGCGGTTGAGTCCAAGACCATCAAAAAGTGGTCTTAAGACTGGTCTCGAGACCAAGAACGGTCTCAAGTACTACAACACAGCAGATATTGTATTACAAAAAATTAATTAAATACCTCAGACATTTTACTGATGTGCTCAACATTTTTGTGATTTTAACGTTTCTTCTTAAAGCCTTTCTGGCAGCCCAGTGCATTTCATGCAGATGCTGAAGGGTTGCTTGTGTGTCTATATGAGATGCAGAGGGGCGTGATAGACCGTTGGTATTTGATAACCTGGGAATGAGAACGGGGTGGCGTTAGATGATGCAAAGCAGTTAGGTGGGTGTTGCACATCATATATCAGTTCCTGAATGTCCAAGAGTTTCCTCCACATCAAACGCTCATTACAATGCTATTACAAATGGACCGACAGTCATTTTCTCACCATGTTCACTGTTTGTACATAGTTCACAGTGACAAGAAACTATACTGTAGACCTTATATGAAGCAAGTTAATTGACTTGTTTCTCAGGGAGGTCTTTTTGTGCTCGCTGTGTGTCCACAGTAGTTGGTTGTCTACCCGGAGCTCAAAGCACCCCCCATGGTCCTGACTGCAGGAGTGACTACTAATTATACAGCAGCAGGGAAGCACACTGTGAAAAGGTGACTTACTTGTGGTAACTTGGAAAATGTACTTTTCAAAAATGTTTTTCGTTTCTTTCAGTTTCGCGTGCGTGATACTCTGCTTGAAATATGATGCTGGTTGAAAATGGATCAATAAAAGAAAATGTTTTGGAGGACATTCCTGAGTACACAAGAAATCAAAAAATATTTTTCAAAAAATTTTGGATGGGTGAATCAGACAGGCTGAAATCAGATAGGAAGCAAAGAAAACAAAGGGAGATAAGGAGCGGGTGGGCGGCTGGAGATGAAAGCGGAGTGAAAGAGAATGAAAGTGAATGAAACAGTGAAGTGATTGTTGGGCTTCTGTATCAGGGCTTTTGAAGAGCTGTCTGGTTTTTACAAAAGAAGAGGTCAGTGAACAGATAAGGGCAGAATAGGTGGTCTGTCATATGCACAGATGAAGAAATCCCACACTGCCAAACAAAGAGAATCAGAAATACAGGTGAGAGTAGAGGATGGATGCATCCCTCTAAGGGATGCAAGACATTTTCTGAACTAGGCAACATCAAAGGGGGTGAAAATGAACAGCAAGAAAGATTGAAACAAACCTGTTCTATAAGATTAGGTCTTGGCTTATGAATTGCACTGGCTAAGACGTGTTTCAAAAAGGCATGTCTAATTTTCTAAACCTACACTACAACAGAAGGCCCCATGGAATAAGTCAAAGAGTTTTATATCTTATTGTATTATCTTCTAATTATTCCGATAGCATATGTTTTTATTTGTAAAGACATTAGACAATCCAAGTGATAATTGGTGCAGTTTATGTGTTGCTTCAGCCCAGTCACCTCAGTGAGAAGGTGGTGCAGTGTGCATGGCTGTCTGCCACTGCGTCTTTTTTAATACAATCATTAGGGGCACAAAAATGAAGACATTTTAAAATTCTTCACATTAAAGAATGAGACTGGAATTATAATTTTCTTATTGTCAACAAATCCCATGAAAATTTCAAAACCAACAATGCATTAGTAAATCTCTCAATACCTGAGGACCACTGGTTCCTACTGAAGATGTAAAAATTAAAACAGCCAGTCACTGAAGTTTTTAATAAACATTACGTAAACACACAACATTGTTGTGGACTATCTTCAGGGGAGGAAGAATACACATTTTGAGCTATTGAGCCAAAACAAACTACTGTGCGTGTGTTCATGTTGATGAAGGAGCAAGTTATTCAGTGCAACACTGTAGCTCATTAATGTGTTTTAAAAATGAAACAGCTCACATTTGTTTTTGTTTTTTTCATTTAGAAATTAATGTGAGTTTGACTCTGGCAGAGGAACTTTGCAGCTGTTGTGGTCTTACCCTTTGTTATTTATTTCTTGTGATCATCATTCACTCACAGATATTTCCCAAGACTGGTCGGACGCTATTTCATTTCAAATTGGTTGCCAATGACTTATGGACAATGATGAAGCAGCTGAAAGCTATCAAAAATGCTAGAATGTTTTGTTTTTTTAATCATCAAACTACTATTTTCAAGGTCAAGAATGAACGATTATTTTTATTACTAATAAATCTGCCAGTTGTTATTTTTGGTTAAACACTGAGCTATCGAATGGCCAAAATGTCTAGTTTCAGTTTCTCAGAGCCAGAAAAGTCCAAAACTATGGTTCCCTTTGACCAGTCTCAATAAAATAAAATAAAATGATCCAACATTGTGCAATCAATCGCACCAAACACCAAATCTCTGTGTGGAGGCTTGTTTTTCTGAGCAGTAGTTAGTAACATGTGCTACTTGCTGTAATGGCATTTGTAATACCATTACTAAGTCCTGCTACATTCACTTTTCTCACCTTTGAAAAGCTGCTCGGCATCAGGCATCCTGCAGATATAATATAGTCACACAAAGCCTTAAATTTCAGTGAAAGCTGCACAAAGAAGAAAGAAAACAATACTGCTACTTATGATTTGCATTCCTCTGTATGTAGAGGATGTTCACTGGGAGACCTTAGGGCGTTCATTTACAGTAGAAGATGAAGAGGAGAAATCAAACACCGCTTTGTGAGATTGATTAGTTTGGAGCCTCGTGCCTTCAACTGTCTCACATGGTGGAGTAAATGAAGTTCCTGCTACCTCTTGTCTTCCATCTGAAGACCCCTGCTGTCTGTGAGCCTCCCCCAGTCACATTTTGATCTTTTCTTTCATGCCACTCACTCCTTTCTCTCCCTCAAACCAAACATATCTTGCTTTTTAATTAGACCCAGGAAAAGGCTGCTTCACTTTTCATGTGTATTGTTTTTTTTACTTGAACTTAAACCCATAATAAATTATTCAATCTGAAAAAAGATTGCATTTACTGAGGCAAGAATTCTTGTGTTTACTGCAAATATGGGCCTGTGGCTAATACTGACAATCACATAGACAGCACTTTATTTATATTAAAAAGTAAAAAGAAATAGAAAATTGCCCTTCTAGGACCTGATAGATGAAAACTAAATACAAACTGAGCCTACCCAAAAGTCCAAGATGGAAAGGCTCAATGAAGTAGGGTGCAAGGGAGTTAAAAAACAAAAAAACCCCACAAAAACAAAAAAAACACACCTCTGCAACTACGGGAACAAACAACATCCAGCCACTTCTCACAAGACAGAGTGATGCACTAACAAGCCCTCAGAGTAGCTAGTTTTTCCACCTCTTGCTGTTTCTGTTCATTTTGGGTGCCAGGCACATCAGTCTGTGGGTTCGTGGGGGTTGTGACTGCTTGGAGATGAAATCCTAGTGGGCAATGCATGACTGGAATCCATGTATCGATGCAGGCTCCTGTCTTTGCCAGCTGTTGCTCCTGACAAGGAAACATGATGTCAAAACAGGAGCTTCCGAGGATAGCAAAGAGCAGCTGAAGATAAGCAAGCTAGTGCTATTAAATTGGACAAGAGGTACACATGTGCTGCAGCATGGAACAAAATATATAGACCAGAAATTAGTATGTCTGAGACTAATGAATTCCTGCACAGTGATTAGGGCAGTGTTGTGACTAATATATTGCTTTATTTCATCCATAGAATTTAAACAATATGGCCAGAAAAATGCATAAAAACCCATGTCCGAAAATACTTTGGCTGTTAATGGTTTGGAAAAACATACAAAAGGCGTGGCCTTGTGCACAAAGCCAGTTTAAGAGGCGTGACCCCCATTTGAACACCTCTGGGATAAACTGGAACTGTGACTTATCACACAACATCAGTGTTGAAGCTCAGTATTGCTTGTTTGGCTGAATGGGCTGAGTGGATGCTAATAAACTGCAGATACATTAGTAAATCCTATAGATCTCTTGTGTGGGTCACAAGTGTAGGTTGGATTAGTGAAATGTGTCAGAATGAGCAAGAGGGAATTCAGCACGTATGTTGCTATCCAAAGCCAGAGTAAAAAACTAATAAAGTAGTATTTAGTATGATTATTTTTATCACTTGAAGATTTTGTTGGATCTCTGCTGTACAACAAACAGTTAATTTATTCTTCTACACTGGTATAATAATCAGTTGGCTCCGTCAGAGTTGTTATTAGTATTGCGGAGGTCGATAGAGGTCATAGATTAACTTTAAAATGATCTGGTTGACAAATCATCAAGATCGAAGCTCTTCAAATAATTGAAGGAGGAGGAGGAGATTTAAATCTAATTACAAAAGGTCTCCACCAACTTCCCAGAAATGCTGATAAGGAGTATGTGAAGTAATGAGTCTCCATTGTGAACGGGCGGGCACCTCCTTTACTGCTGACACAGTTAGACACCTATCGTCACCTTGGCAGATTAAAACAATCGTGAACAAACATTTCAAATTCATAATTCAATTCCAGCGTGCAGTGTTTGATGAATGAAACCAGACTGGAGTTCATCGTCTGAAAGAAGCCAGTCTGAGAAAGGAGAAGTCATTACATTAGGTCATAAAGAGAAGCACAAATAACAAAGCGCAGCGGGAAAGACGATTTCAAATCATATCCTGCTAATTAAATATCTCCAAAACTCGGGTAAAAGCCATTAAAATGACTCCAGTGCTGTTTGAGTGGAGCATTATTGAAATTGCATTCATCTGAAGCACATCAAAAGATAAAAATGGTGATAAAGAAAAAAAATTAACTGCGAGCCGCTGCTGGGTCACATCGTTGAATCAATGTTTCACTGCTCTCCTCCATCAAACTCGATGTATCACTTTTACACAGCGCATGGCCTAAAAGCTATTGTGTGAATAAATTCTTAACCTAACATTATCACAAATAATTAAAACATAATCACTTAAGGTATACAGATAACAGGGAAGATCTGAATAGCATTCATTTCCCATTTCTGTCTACACTATTTATCTCATCAAACAGATGGTTTGAACTAAGGTTCCACCTCTGACCGGGCAGATAGCCAATCATAGATTATGATAATATGGAGCACCTGGGGTGGCCAGTCAAATTGGCCCACCCCCCTAGGTCACTCCCTGGACATGACACTAAAAGTACACCAGGAGCCAGATGTAAATTGCATAAAGCTGTGCATTCTGGTACAGCATTTCGCTACACATGAACTGATTTTTATTAAAGAAAAATGTGGGAAGCCCAGGTGACCAAGGGATTAATCCCAACATCCCGTCCAGTGTGCTGCTGAGACCTTAGTTGCATGTTGTTCGTCATCTCTCTCTCCTCTCATTACCTGCTAACACTGGCATAAAATAATTATTAAAACATAAAGAATGTGCAGTCCTTTAAACAAATAGACTTTGAGTATATATATGCTATAACTACTATTGGATGGATTGCCATGACATTTGGTACCAACATGATGTTCCCTGCAGGATGAATTGTAATGACTTTGGTGATCCCCTGACTTTTCTTCTAATTCAAAATCTTCAGGTCAATATTAAAGTCAGATGGTAAACATTATACCTGTTAAACATCAGTATGTTAGCGTAAAGATGTTAGTAATTAGCTCTAAGCACATCTGTGTTATGGTTTTAGGTTTGAATGTAGTTCAAGTCCTGTTTAATTTTGTATTCTCACTCGTGGTCATGTGTCTTGGTAACTTTACTTCCTGTTTAAGTGTGTTTTCCCATTTGTGAGACTATCTGCCCCGCCTGTATTAGTTTCCCTTGTGCCTTGTTATCCTTCTCTAGTGTATTCAGTCCTTGTGTCTTCCCTTGTTCAGTTGTCAAGCTCGTCTGTGTCGAGTCCCCCTGTATCTTTCCCGCCTGTGTTCATCATGCCATGCCGGTTTGTTATTAGTTTAGTTTTTTTTATTTTCTCCTTTGTTTTTGGATTCTGCCTGCCTGGAGTTCTGTGTATGGGTCCTTTTGCCCAACCTTAACAGTCTGTTGTTAGGTACATCCCAAGCGGCAACCTCCATGCTTAAAAAATAAAGCCACAATGGAAATGCCAAAAAAACATAGTTCTTTGAATGGCCACTCGAGGCTGACTCCAAAAGCAGGTCCGTTCCCACAGACCCCCATGTGAAATGTCCAACCATTCAGCAGAAATAAACAAATGTTTACAGCCTGGTACAAATAATGGATTGGGTGTCTGTAGCTAATGTACCCATTCATGACAAGTGTGCAGGGGGTGAACATGTATATATTTATTTAAAAACCACCTGTTTAAATTATATTAGCTTATGCAGAATATAGGGCCTGGCCACTTTGATGCTTCTGGGTGTCTGCTAGCTCCACCTACGCTCCACCTGTTTGGCCATTTTTTGATTTGCTGGGAGTTAGAGTTAGGCACATCATGTAGACTACTGTTAATTCAAAACAGAAGTTCTCAATGCACGTCCATGTTTTATACAGAGCTGCTAGCATGGCTTTAGACCTTCTACTATTTAACCATTAGCAGTTGCCTAAACTCAACCAAACCATAAAAAGTGGCAGATCAGAAAACAGCCACCTAAATAATTTTTGTGACGTCACTTGTAGCAGTTTTGTAAGGCACTGACAAACAATGTCATCCTGTTGATAGTGAAGAGTCATTAAAGGACTTGCTCAGAGTTATTACAGTATAACAGGAGAGTCATGTCATTTAATTTTTACCATGCACAGCTTTATTCACTGTAATAAGGCGATGGTGTAACAATTGTCTTGGGCTCCTTTCAGAGGTCTGACACTAAGATGCTTCAGAAGGAAAAAGGCTGTACTTCAGAAGGAGACGAGGGCAAATAAACCCATGTGGGAACTCTTAAAATACCCCTTTAACTAGGGCAGCACACGAGGCTCCGGGGTGTAGCACGCTACATGGCGAACCTGTCCATGCAGGGGGGGACACAAGTTATATAAACCAACACCAGACACCGCAGGATCCTGCTAACTGCAGGTTCTGATAATAAAAAGGCGAGGAGAGGACCTGTGACTTCAAATGTAATAATTTCACCTGCTGCATGGCAACTCATGACTAAGCAAGTACAGTAGATAGACTTGGGGATTAACTCTGGAGCTTCTACTTTGAATTTTAGCACTGCCAGCGAAGCAACTTCTACAACTGGGGTGTTTTAAAACAACCGAATGGCGCGGCGGCGGTTAAAGATTCATGGGCTCCATATTCACAGCCATCCGTTTCACTGATGAGGTCTATAGCGAGGGATTAGGGGAGCCTTGCATATTGTTAAAAGTAAATTGGTGCCTCTCAATTCTTGCAGCATTACCCAGTCTGTCCGGCACATATAATGAATTCCAGTAATGAACTGGCCTCATACAGGAGAACACAATATAAGCTTTAAAGTGTTGTACTATGCAGGCCACATTTGTCACCATTACAGTCAATATTTGGTGACTGCCACAAGATGAATGTGGCCCTGGGGAACAATGAAAGAAGCCTGGTCTAATCTAATGTGAGTCGTGATAGTCTCTGTGGCTCCGGTAGGCCCAGGTAATGGTCTGCATTGTACAATACAACACCAGCTATTCTCCATCATTTCACCTTGATGCTCTACTGTATAGATCATACCGTTAAAGCATTAATATTACTTTAAGAATAAAAGTATAAGGGTTCAGGCAATAAAAGAACAAAATAGAATTTGAGTTCTTAAGTTTTATGAGTCGAGGCTGACCTAAATAGTAGACGCAATCAACTCCTTTTCTATTTGTGCTGGTTGTCTCTGGTGACTGAGTTTAACATTTAATCAATTCAACTAATTGGAGACTTTAAATGGAATTGTTCTCAGCTAGAAAATGAGTCGTTGCCAAAACAGCAGCCTCGTGCAGCTAATGGAAAACAAATATTTTGGGGTACTTTTTTCCTTTATTTTGGATAGGATAGGCAAACGTGGGAGAAAGAGATGGGATGACATGTAGCAAAGGGCTGTGGGCCGGACTCGAACACGGGCCACTGCAATAAGGACTCAGTCTTGTCAACGGGGCGCCAAGTTAGCTAACCAGCACCCCTTCAAGAAGAGCCCCAGTGCAGGTCATCAGTAGGGCATTTACAGGCAAACTTATCTGTCTTAAATAAGTATTAGAGACACACAGACTGTCCTAAAACAACCAACAGGAAGTTATTCTAGTTTGACTGGCTGATTTGGCTGTTTATCAACATGGTCAGCAGCAGTGGCGTGTGATACAGAGGCAGTAAAGGTACTTTAAAAGCTTGATTGCATCAAACACCGTTCTCCTCCTCGGACTCACAACTCAGTCAAATGTGAACACGCAGACATGATCCCCATCATTTTAGAATCAGTGTGAGTTATTCATTCTGAGGATACCATTACCTCTGATGTCCATCAGGTATGAACATCCAATCTTTAAAATTTTAAGTTTTCTGTGATATTTGTACATACAATGCAAACAGGAACCAACAGCTAATTCAGCATACTTTTAAAGCTAACTTCCCAAGATGTAAACAAATATAGGCAGGGCAGTTGTCTGGAACTGTGTCTAACCCACAGTTACACACTTTGAAAACACTTTTCACAGACTTTGATAGAGAACACATCTCTCTCCACATTGTCTGACACCATCACTGTGTATCAATCTCCTCTTCACTGAAGCTGTATGATGATATGAACACAGTGAAATATTCAAACATGACATTGTTGGGGGCTGCACCCTTCCATCAGATGAAAATATTCTAGATGTCTTGTGCAACACTTGTGCAAACTAATTTCCCCAATATTCAGCTTCATGTATTTTGTATGTTTTGAAACACTGGGATATTCACCCGAATTTAAAATACATTTCTGTGAGTTTGCAGAGCTGGAGCCACCAGAGGGTCCAATAGAGTCCATAAATGCAACTTTTTCGAGGTTGATCTTTATTTGTGCAGGTGTTGGGATTTCTGTCTTCTAAACTGGACCTTCTAGTCTGTAATTTGTTTTGTACCAAAAACTCCACAAACTTAATGACTCCCAGATTACAGACATGTCAGGGGAAGTGGGTCAAAACATTATATTCTGGCATCAGAGGACCAAATCTGAGCAAGTCATATTTGCCACATTTGGGGGGTGTGATTGGGGGTGCAGACTGGGCTCGTTTAAGCTAAATAAGTAGCTCTAATTAGCAGCACTCAGGCTAAGTTTAGGCCAGTTTCGGCACCCTGATTCATATCAGCACTTGTTGAGATTTTGGTCATTTATCATGAGTCTGGCAACTCAGGTTGTATTGGATCAAATGTATTTGGGTCTTAAAAGTCAAGACCATTTACTGCCCCTTTAACCAGAGGTAATGGGAATGTTTTTTCACATAGTAAACTCTTTCAGCCAGCCAGCATCTCTTCGGAGGACAAAGCTTGCTCAGCGATTTGCACCGAATGCTTAGATTTTTTTCCTCCCATACCAGGAAGATCCAGCCACAAACAACCTAAAACTATCTGACAGTGAAGCATTTATTTTCTCCAGCAGTGTTCAGGGAACACTGGGAGTCTTGAATCCTTCAGCTTCATAAGAATCTGACAGAAGGCTTGTCAACAGACTGAAGAATGCCTCAGGCCTGCTTAGCGTCTCCAGCCGGGGCCAGACATTAGTATGCACAGAGAGTACAAGGCTTAAGTCCATATCACACCATGTGTGCATTATATCTAACCTTATTCCAGTCCTACACACTACAGGCAACTCCATCTACAGAAAGGTATCTTGCCATTGGTTACTACAAACTCATGCTAAACCTTTTTCATAAAGTGTAAAGCTAAAGGTTTTGTTGTCAATCTTTATGTTGAACATATTTGTGCATAATCATATTTATGCCCATATCCACAAAGATTTGAGATACAAATCTCAAGGTCATTATGCACAGAGATACACATGGTATCTGCACACAAACATGTATGATTCATACACATACACGCATGATGCATACCCCCTCCCAGCATGCAAAGCTGCAAGAGCAGATCGGGAGGCCGGTTTCACAAAAGCAACTTGTGAGCACTGTTCACATTCAATTCTCAAATGACGCCAGGCTCCCGTTTCAATGAATAAATGTCACTCCTGTTCACTGCATGTCCCTGAGTTTTACTTATTTAAATTGTGAATTTGCACCACTGATGTCTTCTCTTGTAGAACTGTTTGTTGTACAAAATCTAGATTTAAAGGTTCAGTGTGTAAGTTTATGTGGCATCTAGTGGTGAGGGTTGTGTAATCAGTGACTCACGGTGAATTCATGTGTTGCTCGGATGGTCCCATTACCCGAGTTGTGAAGTTGTTCTTCCTAGACTTCAGTGTGTGTTCATGTGCTCATAAGTCGGAATGTAGAATCAACATGGACACTCTTCATGGACAGAAAACTAACCATTATAATCATACTACAAATTACATGTTTGCAAAATATGTATAAGCAATACGTGATTTTGCACAAATCAAAGTTCTGTATACTTCTTAAAGTCCCATGTACCTTTATTTCTCTTTTTGCAATAAAGATTTAAGGAAAAAAAAGATTCTGATTATTCCAACACCACATAAATGCACCGCTCACCCAATCCCTTTCCAAGCACGCAGAAGCTACAGTCGCCGACCCACTCTGTCGGCTTTTGTGCAAAATACTACGTGTGGGCCTCCGTTGTCCAAATTTCACTTCTCTGCTTACTTCTAACAAACCAGTCGTCTACTACTAAAGCAGTTTGTCTGTTTGGTCAACAGTAGAAACATGGTGGCGCAACATGGCGATGTGTAAGGGGGACCTGCGGTGTATATAGATAGAAATGTCTCATTGTAAGGTGATAAAAACATAACGGTTCGTTGTGTACTGAAAACACAGTTATGGATATTATATTTCACTTCTGTCAATAAATCCTCCTAAATATTACACACTGAACCTTTGAGACTTTTATTATTGTAGATGATACTGCACATTCCTTAATAAAGTAGTGTTAAGTCATATTATGACAAATTACCTGATGCAGACGCCTAGCATTACTGTTGATACATAACACAGGGCGTGATGGCACATGTCATGCCCCTTGGCCCCCTAACAGGTAAATATGAAGTCCGAATTTTTTAGAATATAATTTACTAATTCTGAGGTTAATAATGTAAGTTTCAGTTTTTCAAATTGTGACTGATTATTTTTCATAAAATAAAAGATATTTTTTCTTTAAAGGTGTCATTAAGGTGTCCAGTGACGAGATAAAACTAGAAGTTTATAGTTTTGAACAAAACCCTGGAGTTGTGGTTACACTCAGAAACAGAAAAGAATATAATACTGGGAAGAGATTTAATATAGAAGAAAGCGAGGAGTTGGAGGGTAGTGATATAGTAAGTATTCAAGTTATTAATTCCGTGTCTGATCTTGACAGTGTGGATACCACAGCAGAAAGTAGGCCATGAATCCTAACCAAAGATCATGTAATTTTCTGAAATGAACATTGTCAGTGCAAAGGCCAATAAAGCAGAGACACACCTCTGTGCTCACTCTCCATAATGGGGTCATGTGTTAAATATGTCGCCTTTCAGAATGAATTTCATTTCCTCTTCTCCCTCTCTGATCTGCTGAAACATTTTCTCTTCCTGTGACATTTTTATTGCTGCAATAAATATAAATGATTAAAATATTGCCAGTTCAACACCAGTTAATCACATCACAATTAATTTTAATCATGATGCAAGAACATCAAAGGCATCTGTAAACAAAATATGAATGAATAGTGACATTACAGCATCAAAAGGTTTTATCTTCAAAAACACTAAAGGAGTGAAATAAGGAGGGCCATGTTAAAAGCTGCAAGTAGGGGCCATTTTTCTTTCTGACAAGTGTACACATGTGAGTCTAATACAAAATGAAGTGTTCAGCTGATTGTGTAAAACCCAGCAGAGCATCTGTTAACCTTCTCTAATCACTTTTCAAATATATTTTAATCGCTCTGTGCCAGTTTTGCTTTGTTAAACTGCATGTGCACCCGTTGTTTGCCAAAGGGTTCCTCCATCATCGCAACGCATTCCCCTGAAATCTGATGAATTCATTAAAATGGTGACTTTTTATATGAGATCCCTGCTGACTGCTAAGCTAATTGCATTTCACTCCAAGAAAACACATCTCTTGCAAAATGACTAGTGCAAGTGTTTTGGAGTGACGTGTGTCACACTAATCTCTGAAAAACATTTGATTGACTACGTGTTAAAGAGGTCATATTGTGCTCATTTTCAGGTTCATCATTTTATTTAGGGGTTGTACCAGAACAGGTTTACATGGTTAAATTTTCAAAAAAAACACCATAGTTTTTGTGATACTGCACATTGCTGCAGCTCTTCTTTTCAGCCTGTGTGTTGAACGCTCCGTTTTAGCTATGGAGTGATGCATTTTACCTCTACAAGATCTTTGTTGGGATTTGCACATGCGCAGTTCCTAGTTAAGGACTACCAGTTAATCAGAAGCAGAGAAGGGCGGGTCCTGAAAAGCCGGTAAACACTGCTTTGGTTCAGCTGTATATGTACCCCTTACCAGCTTAGCCACATGGACTGGAGCAAGAGATTCAGAGAGGTGAGTTATTAATTGTTCATTTAAATTCTGCTCTGTCTCTACATCACAGTAACAACTTTATGTCCATTGACTGCCTGGAGGGAAGCTAGTGTTTGGAAGGGAGAGGAGAGCTGTGTGCTGCAGTTCAGTGTAGTTCCACCGGTGTTTTGAGGGTGTGTCTGACTAGCCGCCAGACAAGAGTTATGACGCGTTTTCTTGTAACGTCACAAAAAAAAATGGAAGAAAAGTCTGACTACAAACGAGCTGTTTTCAGGCAGTTCACGGCAGTGTTTCCTGTGGGAGATAAAGTGTGTCTTCTTCTTCTAGACAACAGGAGTGACACCCCTTCACATTTCATATGCACGTCTAGCAGAAGGAAGGAGAGTGTGTGAAGATCCAAAGATGCTGGTGTACAGCAGAGAACCTTAGTAGGATGATAAAACAACTGATCTCACGTTAAATATAACATGTACCAAACAGTTTAATTACATGTTCATGGACACTGTACTCATGTCTAATGGTACATCTCGGTAAATAATTAATGGTCTTTGTTAGTCTTGGAGCTGTGTCTCGCTGTGTCACTGGATGGGTTGTTCAACGCATACATTTCACCTCATTTTAGTATCTCAGAGTTTTGTTAAGCTTAGGAGGAGTCAACACAAGTGACAAACAACTTTGAGCTTGGTGAAAAGTCACAAAGTACATTTATATATGTACAGTTTTGAGGTACTTATACTGAGTATTTTTATTTTATGCCAGTTTATACTTCTACTCCACAACATTTCAGAGGGAGGGATTGGTGTAGTTTTTACTTTACATTTATGTACTAACATTAATTGCTAGTTACTTCGAAAAATCATGTTAATACAAACACATACACTTACAGCAAAAAAACAAACAAAAAAAACAGCTTCCCATCAGTATATAAAATAATTTAAAGTAGCTCCAACCTTTACCAGCTGAAACATTTAAGTAATTGCCTATATACATTAATGAGTACTTTACAAGTATATAAAGTCTTTATTTTGCTAGTCTTGGCCAAGTCCCAAATAAAAGTCCTGAACAAATCATTATGTGCCTTCCAGCAAATTGAATACCATTTTGATTTTAACAGAACAGTAACAGACGGTCAAGAAATAAAGATTTACTTTCAAATAAATGGTGTTGGTGTGTAATTCCTGTGATTGAATTACAATCATGTATAATGTCTGGGCCAAATATTGACAGCAGAGTCCTTACATCAATGTGAGACAATAAAAGACAGTATGTCTGTAGGCAGGAAAAGAAAGTTGGTTTGCTTCACACTTTTTATAAACAATTTTTTTTCTTCAAGTGAGTACATCAAGTCATTCCAAGCCCCTGGTGTTAAAGTTCAAGTACAATTTCATTCATACATACATTCAAATAACATTTCTGATGATTAAGTTCCCCCACAGGATAAGCAGTTGACGATGGATGGATGGATGGATGGATGGATGGATGGATGGATGGATGATTGATTAAGTGCAGCAGTGAATGTTAACAGGAGAAACTCCTGTTCACATGGCTGCTGAGAACAAAACACCTCCATCACCCAGCCTTTTGTAATATACATGGCAGAAAGTAATCCCACTTTGACGATTGTAAGAAACAAACCCTTAATGAGTTGTTGTGCTGCTTTTTCCAATAATCTCATCTACTGCATTACTGTACAAAAAAAAAAAATCCTTAGTGTAACCATATTTACTGCCTTCTTAGGACAAAAAGAGGATAATATGCTGTGGAGAGAGTTTTAAATCAGCACCATGACTCAGTCATTACCTCGTTAGGTAATAAAAGGTTTTTATCCCTTAAAAGATTTCGGCTTAAAAACTCTCTTTGGGAACAAAAACACTCAGCTCAGTCCAAACACTTTCAATCTAACCCACACTGCAAAAACAAACAAACAATCCTAACATCTTATGTTCTTAACATGAGAAATGCCCCCCCCCCCCCAAAAAAAACACAGGAGTATTTCCCTCGACTCTAGCGCAGGAAAGAACCTTAACCAGACCTGTTGAATCCCACGAACTTTTAGAAAATAGATGAAAGAAAGGACATTTCAAAAAGAACTAGGACTGTCACACTGCATTGGTGTAGTTTGTAAATTTGATTTAAGGATCTTAGACATAACAGATTTGGTAACATTTTTTTGCTGTGTACCTCCTACTCTTACTGTTCATCATCAAGTGCGCTGTGCTAGAAACAACACGTATTCATATTCCAGTAGTTTGAACTTGTCTTTAAAAGTTCATACTGGTTACCAGTTCCCCAAACAATCTGAGCAAAAGTGCCCTCTTGGATACCCCTAAGGTACATAATGAATGTTAAAAATTGCGCTCCACCATGGCTAAACGTGCAAGAAAACATGAAGTGCCCTATGGGGTGCCCTATATATACACAAACAGTGGAGGAATAATCTAATTCACTTTATTTTAGATACCAGTAAGTGTGAGGAAGACACTCTAGGATAGGCCTTTAATAACATGTTAACATTTTGCTAGAGTACTCACAATCAAAAACGTGTCATCACTCGAGTAGTAGTGTCGCATAGACAAGTGATTACATGTTTTGATTGTGGCACCAAAAAAAAAGGTTCCCACTGCACATTTCTGCTTGAGTTTTAAATAAATACATCCCCCCCACAGTTACAAAGTACATCTGCTTCCGCGTGTTGTTAGGCGTTTTTTCACTTAAATGAAAAGTTTAAGAAATCTTGTCAAGTGGTCAGAAATGATTCACCTCTTCATGATAGGATTGATAATGTTGTTCCCCCACTAAGGATGCAGTTTCTTTCTAGTGCAGAAAACAATAGAGAACAATACAGCTAGTTTTATACAGACAGATGAGTAAAGAAATATATTGTGCTGCATTTTCAGAGATGACAGTAAGGAGCAGTGGCATGCATCAAGCGTCAGTGTCTGAGATAATGTGCTTTATTGACAGTAAGATCATACAGATTTTTGATCGGGGTGAGAAACTAAGTAATATGCTGCTCCTTTTTTAAGAACAGAGTGAAATAAAGTGAATTTGGTTCAACTGAGAGAATTAAGTCTAAATGACAGTGAGCCTCACGTGACAAGACGCACCAAGAATCACCGCCATAATTCCTGATCATGCTGCATGAGAATTGAATAGGGCCATTCACCCAATAAACGGAGATGATTCTGGGGCCAAACATCCGGTCAGACTTCTCTTTGGTCAATCTATTGTTGATTAAAGGTCTGTGCTGAGGTGAAACCCCTCTGAGAAAGAGTTTTTGATGCTGTGCGAAGTGGCAGCTTGCTAATGATCTCAGTGGGAAAACTTGCTGAGCTTTAATGGCAGCTGTTAATGTGTCGCCGCTGTGATTCTGCCCCTCTGACCAGGGGCCACTGAGGTTCCACCTCAGCTTCTATCTGTATCTTGAATGTACACATAGTCCACTGGGATGTGCCAAAAACCTGTCCACAACGTCACATTTTCTGCAGGTCATCAATAAAAGGCAGACAGTGGGGACACTAATTCCATTCTAAAACTAATGATGTTGAGTTCAGTTTGAAAAAGCAGCATTTTTTCTAGGAAGTGCTATTGAGTTTGTGGAATGTTTTGTCTCCACATTTACACTAGTTAACTCACTGAATCTAAAAGCCCCTATGCAAACTAGGAAATATTCTACATTTCTTTATAAGATGCAGAATTATAAAATACTCTAAGGCATGTTGTAATTCTGCTACTACTTCTGTTCTGTTGCAGTTCGCTGCATAAATTAATTTCTACTCTGTAATCTTACCCTGTAGGTCTCCATCATACTGAATTTCTGTTTTTTCCCCTCCTTTTCTTTTTTCTGTTTTCACAAAACACTTCAATAATTACCACTTTGTAGACTCTACTTTTCTAGCTCTTCATGTCACCCTTTCAAGAATTGCCTGAGTCTGTGTTGTGTTATTGCAAGCAAAAATGCTATCTCAAATGAAACCATCCCTTTTTAACACACACACACACACACACACACGTCGAAATGTCTCAGACGACAGCAACATCACTGCGTCGGTTTTCTTCTGGAAATATGGTTCATGGACTGAATGCAGTGTTACTTGTGGAACAGGTAAGAGAAACAGTTTAATTTTTGCCGTAGACAGGTTGGTAGGTAGACAGAAAACGAAACAGCGATGCTGGTTAGTGAATCTTTGACTAGTTTTGAATGTCCTGTCTGGAGTCCTCAGAAACAGACTTAAGGAACAGACTTCGCTAAATATTATTTGAACACATTGGACCTTTTTGGTATTGTGGCTGAAATGCATACTCAATTGCTATGCTAAGCTAATATGATATCTTGGTAGTATATTTTCCTGTCCCCCGCGACCCTGTACGCAGGATAAGCGGTTGACGATGGATGGATGGATTTTCCTGGTCTTGAAAATAATTTTCCTTTACTTGACATTCTTGTGCCATGTGTGTATGGCGCAAAGGTTGAATGTGAAGTGCAACAAGATATGAGAGTTTCATTAAAATGAGATCACTGAAGACGAGGTGCTCTTTTGGTAAAAACTGGGTCTTTGGTGTTGCTCTGAAAATTAACATCTGAGAACTAGTGATCTCAGCACTGCAATATGACAAGGAGGCACAACTGTAATGAGTGTCAGACATTCACAGAAATGCCATAATTATACAATATATTGCTATAATACATTGTCCAACTAGGAAAGATGAAGCTCAACAGACCACTTTTTAATCAAGTATTTTAAATTGGCATTAAACCTTTTCCATTGAATTTCTAAAGAAAAAAACCCTCTTGACTTCTGTTTCTAAAAATTCTCAACATATTCCAGCATGTTATTGTCTCCTGTGTTGCTCTTCCTGGTAAGAGCATTTGTTCCTAATTAACATTGTACGGTGTCATGCACTATACGGAAGGTATAAACCCTCTGGGAGAAGCGTGTGGATTTGGCCTGTATGAGTTCTGAACTAACAAGATTCATCTCAGACACCTGTGCTGGTCCTCGTTAGTGAGGAGTACTTGCACACTGTACTGTCATTGGGCGGCCCAAAAAAAATCTGGAATGGATCACTTGAAGTCCATCGCTGGGTGGAACCGAAGGAAGATGAAAACGGTGGGGAAAAAAGACATGTTGATAAAAACATGAAGTCAGTCAGCCCTACACCCTAGTCCCAGTACACTTGACAGAAAAACAGACACATAAAAGTTTGCAGAGTTGGATAAAAGGTTTAAAATGATAAAACGAGAAATAAAAAATAACAAAATGTTTAAGAAATAAAATACTCTAGCCCTAACTATAAGCCTTATCACACAGTAAAGAAACCATCGCTAAATAAAAACTTTACTAAAAAGAAAAGTTTTAAGCCTACTCTTGAATATGGAGATGTTGGTTGCTTCCCGAACCCAAACAGGGGTCTGATTCCACAGCCAAGGTGCCTGATGGCTAAAGGCTCTGGCTCCCATTCTACTTCTAGACACCCTAGGCACCGCAAGTAACCCTGCATTTTGGGAGCGTAGTGCTCTAGCGGTGTAGTATGGTGTAGGGAGTTCTTTCAAAAGAAGATGGCCTGACCATTAAGGGTTTTGTAGAGAGATCCACTTTAACACCCCAACATTAATTAACATAGATGCATCTAAATGTTAATTCCTAAAAGAAAAGATGGGATCAAAACAACTGCCTTCAACTGTGTGCTCCAGCAGTGAAATGTCATCATTCCTTCATACATGGTGTGTGTTGCTCTTAAGTGAAAAACTGTCCAAATAATCTACTTCTCTGATAGACAACATTAATCTGAATTTTGAGGTTTAGTTTGGGACAGTTTGTCTCAACTCAAATCTTTCTTTAGGAAATCATTTAACACAATACTTTTCCGGCTGCTTTTCTATGTCTGTGAAAATGTATTAATCTACATTTAATAGGCACCTTGGTCTAGGACTATTATTTCTATTATTATACTATTAGCTGGCTTTTTTGGATAACAGACAACTGGACTGGATAAGTAGCAGCATTTTGTCTATTCTCCGTGCTTTTCACACCCCTGTTTGGTGTTCAAACTGTCTGGTGCATGAGAAAAATTTACAAAAAGCATGTATTAGTTATCTGCGAAATGCCTCTAATTGCAAGGCATCCCCGATAGATTTAATAAGTAATTATTTTATGATGACCAATCTTCCCAAAAATGAGACTATATTTTTGTCTTCATTATTGTACTGAAATCACAACAACAGACATTTCTGGAGAGAAACAAACAAACAAGCCAAGCACTCTGAGATGTGCCTTTTTCAAGGCTATGCCCAGGCCAAATAGTCATCCAATTATCAAATAAAAACAGGAATATTGTTCTTTAACAGACACAACCTCACACTGAAACCTTGACAACAGAGAGAAACCTTGAAAACCGAGTCTAAGGAAACAGCACAGGTTTAAAAAGAACACGCCAAGGCCTGATCTTTTTGTACATATTTTTTTTTTGAAAAAGTGACTTTTCATGCTCCTTGCAGTCGACTGTGGGCAGATAGTGCAGATGCCACATATGGTTGGATGTGTGGTCATGCCTGGAATGACTCAGACTGGTTTCAATTTCGCACAGTGTCTGGTTTCTTTGTCGCAGTCTCCCAGTCTCCTCTCACCATTTGTTTCTTTTTCTCCTCAGCCCCTCTGAAGGATAAATTGCAAATGATAAAAGTGTGTTTTGCATCCAATCTCCCTAACACAATGCCGACGCCTCCAGTAATGGGGTCATTATTATGCACATCACAGATATAAAGAGGAATGAGCTTAAAAGCTTACACGTTTAATTGATTAACGCAGGCAAGCAGGCAGGCAGTCATGGCGCTTTGTCACAAAGAAGGCTGTTTTCTTAAAAGGTTGTGATATTTGAACCACATGATCAAAGAATTCTAATTAAATCACTAAACTTTGATTTCTAAAAATAAACAATGTCATGCTGAGGTTCCTCCTTGAAAGGCCAACAGGTACAGAACAGGATCAAACTCCAGAACAGAAATGCATAGACAACTATTTAAAAAAAATACTGAAGTTGCTCTCTGAACTGTCAATGTAGCAGCTATACTGGGATTTACAACCACAACTATGAAAAACTGTGGAAGATTAGTGGCTTTTAACCTAAATCTCACTCTTTATGCCACAAACATTTTTTCGCTCAAAACTTTTTTTTACAATTTATGAGATTTATAGATACTGAATTTCGTTATATCGCGATCGCAACTATTAACACAAATTCAACAAATCCCTGTGAATTCAGCCTGACTTGCAATTTTGACCAATCACGGCAACGTTTCTGCAAATTTGACCTAGCTTTGCTGTTTCCTGCAAAATATTGACATACGTCACCAAACTCACTTCCTTGTTTTGTTTAGAAGACGCAGCAGACGTGTGTTATACCAACGTCTCACATTTGCCTACGAAAATAACAGCAAAGTGAAAAACAGTATCCAGATCTTCCTTACGAAAGCAGGGGTAAACTGCTGTGCAAAACATGCAATATTGTGGTTGAACATAAAAGGAAATTGTCTATTGACAAACACTTTGTTACTGCAAAGAATATGTGCAGAAACGCACGGAGAATATCAGACAATACAAATCACTATGACACGGGCTGTTGAATACCGCTCAACTGCAAGCGCTGAAAGAATCAAAGTTGATTTTAATATGTAGGGTTAGAGGTAACGTTAACATAGTTATCCACTTAATGTGCACACTGCACACTTACATTTTGGAGGTGCACATCTTTGTGTCCAGAAAGCATATTTTTTTAGATTTTGTTGCGAGTCTGTAAAACCTTTGTTTTGCCTTTTTTGGTAAGGTTACTGAAGATTACTGAGTGGTTTTGTACTTGTTAAGTCACGTTCCTTTTTAATGATTCAACAATAATTCTAAAGTTAAATAAATCTCATCTACTTTTGCAGTTTTCACTTATTCCCGCAATTTCAAAGAACATGCCACTTTGTAGAAAAGCTGCCACAAAATCAGGCATTTTAGGTCGCAGCAATCACAAAAAAGGCTGACAAAATCATGGATGGACTGTAGTAGATGTGTAGTAGATTTGACCTGGTGAAATGGATATACAAGACAGGGTGAGGCATTCAGAGACTCAAAGCTTGTATATTAAAATATAAAGCCTGTGCTTTGAATGGAATTGCATATTTGTAAAACAATATTAGCACAAATTTCAAAGCAAAATATTCAAAATGCTGTCATTTTAATGGTCAGCATTCAAAAACCTGAAAGACTTAAATATTAATTGGACACAAGACTTGTTTAATTGAATAAAAAAAACAAAACAACAACACATTTTTGGTAATTTGGACTGTCCTACAAACTATGGATTCAGATCCACGTGGAGCTGACGACGTATAATTCGGTTGACCTGAAACACTTTAACCAACAGGCTCCTTGTCAAGTATGCAGCGTTTCTTCCACCTGAGCTGCAGCAGCAGAGTCTTGGAAGCCCCGCTGCACTCTGTGGTGCAATGTGACCTGGATGAGAGCTGGAGGATACTTATCTAATGTGGGGCAGCGCAGATTGCATAGTATCCACGGGGCCGGGGACCGCAGAGCTAGGAAACTTCAGGGACACAAACTGCTTAAAGCAGAACGCTGCTAGAGACGGCCTACTCTCTTCTTCACTCTGAGGGCCTCCAGTCTGTTCAGCCCTGCCTCTCAGAGGCCAAAAGAAATATTAGAGTAGTGTATTTGATTCAGTTACTCTGTTCTGATTCAATTTTGTCAGACACATGTCAATGACAACAGTTTGGAGAATGGAGACAGATATTGCTTAACCTGCATATTTGTCATGCTTCCATTGATTTACATTACATCTTTGGTAATGATCACTATTGTTCGAAAATTAAATCAGGGTTTAATACTTAATCCTGACTTAAAAGTGACTTTAATTGTTAATCTAAGAGTAAAGTAAAGTGGCCTTCAGAAAACAGTTTCACTCTGGAGTTCTGAATTAAGTTAAAACAAGATGCATTTCCTTCACCTGTGTTGGTCCTCATTAGTGACAGTACATGCACACAGCACTGGCTCTGAGGCTGCTTATAAGTCACAACAAGCCCATCATTTTGTGGAAATACAACAAAAAAACAGCACTATTAAAAACCTTAACATAATTAGCACATGGAGAAAGTAGTAAACGTCAATGCAAGTATGCACTCCAAATGACCTCCTCTTCATAGTCTTTGAATGTGTGGAAATGATCTGATTTCATCAGGAACTCACAGATTCTCTCTGGCTGGTGGTGATTTTTGTGGTCTTCATTAAAATAGTCCTAATAATTCATGTTGACTCTACTGGTAGACAGCATTAATCTCAAATTAAATCTGCCTCCTAGGAGAATTTAATTTAATCCTTGATTTAGACCTGGAGTAACTTCAATCTTTATCAGAGAAATCAGATCGCAAAGTTTAAGATGAGGATAAATCTAAGGCCTTCAGTATCCTACAGTTGTACTCAGATTGTACCCATAAAAAAGGTGAAGGAAGTAGTTGTGAAGAATTAGAAAAGAGAGCCTGAGAGAGAACTTCAAACCTTATCGACTTTCACACCTCAGCACACGTGGTCAGTCGCAGTGGGTGTGATTGACGGATTGTCTGTTTCGGGGGAAAAAAGTAACATTTTCTGCCAGAGCCTCTCCAAATCTGGTCAGACAGAGAGTTTTAGGTGCTGTTTGAAGATCATAGCTTCAAAACAAAGTGCCCATTGCATCTTCTGACTTTACCAAACTACATGTGAGTAAGCAGATTTGAGTTTTTGCAGGATAAATCTCCTTTTTATTACAACTTTGGGCTTTTTTTATAAAAAGCCAGACAGTCTGTTATTGTGGATATAGTGGATTATGTAACCCACTTCTGGTGAGCACACCCGAAATGTTGGTAATGGAGGGACATTACCATTACCAACCACCATTGGAACTGCACACTATGATAGGTTAACGTTAAAGCAGGAAGTCTGTCTGTATAAATTGTGATGACAGTTTGTGTAACTGGGAGGTTTGTTTCAACTTGTCCGATTGCTCCTGTTTCTTGCCCCCTCTGACTTCCTCTTGGCAATGGCAATACATTTTCTGTTTATCATTAAATAGAAATAATGACCAAAACTTCTGTAAAAACAATACGGACCAAATTGTAATAAACTGAATTATCCTGAAAAACCCACTCTGGATCTCGACTAACTAGACTTAATCCCCTGGCTATAAAACCTGTCCAATACAGAATCATTATCTACAGACCCATCATCAGCTTGACAGGATAGATCTGTGAACAAATGTGATTTCTCTCCAAAATAATGCCTCTAACAAGAGCCAACAGCATGACAGCACGTCTCACACACTCTGCTGCAATGTCACGCAAGTCAAGTGAAGCTCAGCCACGTCCGGAGACATCTTGTCGAGGAAACTGACCACAGATCCAGTCAGCGCCTCTGGGCTTGGCTGTTCCTTTGTGATGAGCTAATGTAAGCACGGATGCACACTCGCCTCCTCGGGCCGGATGCTGGTCTCTACCCCTCGGATCACAAGTTCAATTAATTTCACAGTTGGCGGCACCCACAGTCATTTCGCCAGGGCCTGTTGTCTGGAACTAGAGAGGAATGGGAAGAATATGATGCACCCGGAGCCGCAGCCGCTCAGTCCCTTGCACCCATGAAGGCTCCGCTCGCCCGGAGCCACATCTGATCTGATAGGGCCGCGGCTCTGCACCATATTATAGCTCACATCATGACGATAACGCAGAGATGAGACGGCCGCATGCATCATTACTGCTCAATAAATGCATCTCTTTTCCATCTCATTCAACAGAAAATTTAAGAATGTTTCTGAAGATGAAGTTCATTAGAGAGCGGAGTTAAATCGACAGTCCGCAGATCAGTCATCAGTTGAATGTAGTCTCAAATGAAAATAAATAAAAAGGGTGAGCTTTTCAGACAAGAGTTGAAGTTGAGTTCAGCTCCACATGAGTAAAATGTATAATATATTTTAATATACTGACTTGTGGTGTGAACATTTCAAACCTTTTCAAACACTTAAAGTGGACTCCAGAATCCCAAGTCAACTCAAAACTGTCCTCAGCTTACCATTAAATTTTTATAGGCCGATTTTATTTTTGAAAAAGAGACTTAAACGCCATAAAAATGGAATCATCTTCTAATTACTCAACCATTCAAAAGGTGTGTAGGGGAGGTACGGACTTAAATGATGACCGCTTAAATGTAATAGACCCCTTTTCAGTAAAAAGAGTTGTAATGTTGTCATTAAATTCAACATGGCAACATAACAACTTCACACCTTTTATTTCTTTTCTAGATGCAAAGTTAAAATAAAGGCACTTGCAAGTATTTTTACAGGGGAAAAAAATAAAAAATAAAGGCTCCACATTATTTAACCTCTTGAATTTGAAAGATGAGGCTACTTAGACATACCATCATTGGGCTTGTGAGTGGTGGTACTACTGTATTCATTTTCTAGGATACTTTATGAAAACCATTTTGACCCAATTTGCATCCAGCGGGTTAAAGGGGTTAGATGAGGTTGTATATTTTGATGGGTTTAGCAGAAACTGTAGACCATCTATCCATCCATCTATGAACTCAGTGTTTTTTTCTTAATTGACTCTTCAGCGTCAAACATGACAAACCACAGATTTCAGTACCACCAGGCCATGTGCTCTGGCAGGATGTGGCCCAAATTTAGTACTCTGTAAAAACTATTATCAAAAGTGTAACAAATGACTTCTTGGAAGTACTCTTTTATTCTTAAGTATACTTTTCTGAAATGCATTTGGACTTAAACTACCCCTGTAATCACTGTCTACGTTGTATGAGTCTCAGACTCTGCCAAAACAATTTGTTGTGAGCATTGATTTACAAGTGTGTGTGTGTGTGTGTGTGTGTGTGTGTGTGTGTGTGTGAGAGATCAGTAAACTGCAGACAAGGAAGGAGACCGAATGTAAAATAGGGATCGCGACTATTGACTGTTTGGACCTGTTTTTATCAAATTTACCTGCCAACACTGATTAGCTTTCTAAACAGTGTTAAAATACTGTTACTCTGCACAAGCAAAAGACGGTCATTTTGGAAATCAAAAATGGGTCACATTTCCATAACCATTTTTAACTTGTCCCTCAGCTGTTGTTACATTTTTAAAGGGGATAATAAATTATAAAGTGTCCTGTGGTTTACATATTGTGACTAATGTCAGCATTTAATTCCAACACAGGAGGTAGTGGAGTAGTGAGGCACAGTCAGGTAGTGGATGGCCGTCCAACCTCAAAGCCAGAAATGAGATATTGTCTAAGACCTACAATCAATATTGCCTGTTTTAACCATGACAGTGACCTTCCATAACCTCACCAAAGTGACTTATTCACCTCAACATAACCATACTGTAGTTGCTGTGCACAGATTTTGTAGAATTAACTACTGACAAAAGATTTACTTTACTGCAAGCCTTTGACATGAGACTGACTTTGTTTCAAGGGTGACCTGATTCCACTTCTGCTTTGCATACATGTACTGCTGGCCAGGGAAACAATGCAGATATGGCCTCAAAATGACTGCAGTCATCCATCCATTCATGCTCTATAATGCTTACCTGTATTTGGGCCCTGGAAGGAAACTAAAACACCCACAGGAAGCCAATAAAGAACCCAGCTGTCTCGCTCTAGGACTGTTATAATGTGAGGCAAAGGAGCTGCTGTGGGCTGCACACCGAGCTCAGTGGTATGCAGTTAAAATAATACCTAATGCTGATGGCGCTCTGCAAACCACATTACACCCAAAGATAAATGAGA
Organism: Micropterus salmoides; assembly: GCF_014851395.1. Lineage (NCBI taxonomy): Eukaryota > Metazoa > Chordata > Actinopteri > Centrarchiformes > Centrarchidae > Micropterus > Micropterus salmoides. The sequence continues at coordinate 29,116,294 of NW_024040041.1, read as the reverse complement.
GCAAAATGGGTAAATATTATAATGAACCATCATGCATTCCTGCAGGTATCCTGCAGGCATCCAGCTGGCGTCAAGTTTTAATGAGTGTTAAAGAAAAGTGGCCACACAGCTTGTTGAAACATCTGTGATTGATGTTTCACATTACAGGCGAAAAAAGGCCCCCACAAGAATAACCAAAACCTCAGAATTCAACCTGCTCCCCTTTCTTTTTTGTTCTTTGCCACTCTGTCAGGCAGGGCAGTGCCTGCTGGATGCTTTTCCAGGACAACACACAAGGGACGGTGACAGGCCTATCACGGCTACTCACTCTCAGCTATTACTCCACAGATTTGCACAGTAGTAAGCCTGCAATCCCTGATCTTACTGCCACAGCATGGTGCTATATGAATGCGAAATTTTTCAGATTGGAACAGGCGAGAGCTTCTTCACATCGGTGCTTTCTAAAGAGCTAGATTTGTGAATGAAGCATGGTGTGTGTAGGATGCATCACTCGAGCAATTGCAGGTCTGCCCGAAGGGTCACAGGAAACTGGTGGGTGGCAGCTGGTAGAGAAGCACTCTGCTTTCTCCCATTCACAGAAAAAAACATTCAGAAGCAGTGACTAATGATGCATTTAGAGGAGAAGACTCCAGCGGTTTCATCAACCTGCCGATGAGTTGCAATTGTAATTTCTGATGCTATTTTACATACAATTACCGGCCATTTGAGCCTGGAGAGAGAGACAGAGCGAGCTACCGCACCGAGAGTGGGAGGTTTGATGTGGAACAAAAATCAAATCTCTACCCAACTGGGCAATGATTTGTTTGTAAGACTGTCTGTCTCTCTGATGAGCTCATTGTGCCTTTACCAAGTCCTTTGTGTGGTGTGTGAGTGTACTCGGACTGCAGCTGTGTGAGAACTCCAGATTAGAGCACTGTCCTTGTATAAATTGCTGTACACATGCTATAGTCAACAAAACTTACACTATCCTGTAAAAAAAAGGCAGTTTTTTTTAAAACATGCTAACAAATCATCTATCATGATCCCATTTTAGAGAAGTCATCTCCCTTTTCCCAGAGAAAATCCAGTAAGCCCGACCCCCCCCCCCCCCCAAAAAAAACAGTTATACCTTGGCACACTCCCAACTACTATTACGCCGCCAAACTACAACACAAGGTCACGTTCACACCCCAACATTAATGCTAGAAATACAGCAGTTAACAAACAGCAAGATTGTGTTAGAGTAGCAGGAGTACAAATACTACAGTAGTACAAATACTACCTCTACGACTTGTATGCTAGTAGTTTGCAGAGTTGATCAGTGTAGTGTTAGTAGGCTCAATAAACTGTACCTTGTACTGAACTTTGCTGAGAACATAAAACCCTTTGAAAGATTTCCTTGATGTGTCATTAAGAGGATGTTGATCTGTGGAACATACATGTTCTCCCGGTGTGTTCAATTGGTTAACTACCCCCCCCCCCCCTCCCTTTTGCTTAGTTCATGTAGAGATGAAAATCTATCAGTGCCAGCGTGTATGTGTGAGTCTACTGGTTGTGCATTTAAGCGAGTGCAAGTATTCTAAAAGCGAGCCCTATTTGTTTACCAAATGAGGACATTGTCCTTCACAACATAGCAGTTAACACTCAGCCTCTTGCCATACTAAGGCTTTTTTCATCCTTGGTTGTCAGCTTTTTTCCCTTGAATTATTCTACAGCTTCCTGGTTTGAATACAATCCCTCCTCATTGTAAAGGGAGAATACTTTTCCTATGATAAAAACACCACAGCCTCAGGCTGGCCTGCCTACTGTATCAGACCTAATTCTTTGCATACCAATACAAGCTGTCCTCTTTTAAGTATTGGTATTTGGTTGAGACCACTGTGCTGACAGAGGCATTTCCATGTCCAGCTCTGCCCTGTCCTTGCCCTCCGGGCATAATAGATATTGACAGGTGCTGCGTAGATAACACTAATCTGCATCCTAACAGGATTTCACATGTCATAGTGCTTTCTCATCGCTGCCGCATTCAATTCACAACTATGTTATGCTGCTAATAGCGTTTCACGGTGGCAAAGCCAACGGCCTTCAAAGGGCCTGAGCTGTGGCTGAGCAGGTGAACTTGTGCTTATTAGCAGACAGCCCATTCTCTCCTTAACGAAAGTGATGAATAACATACATCACTAACTGATCATGGGTACTAAAAATGTGATTTTGCCTTAAGATGTTCTCTAGAGTCAAACACATTAAGATAAATAGTCACAAGGAAATCTACAGCTTCTAATATAATTAGTCATCTCAGTTTGGGCTTCAAGATTACAATTTTATCTAACAACAAGTCTGTTACAAACTAGGGGTATGGAGATTACTACATGGGCAATTACCAGGCATCAAGGCTCAGATTATTGGGTTGTGTTGCAAAAAAATTTATGATCCAGTGTTGTAGGAATTTGACCCATACAAGTAACTCAAAGTCAGGATATCTGTGGCCTGATGCATTAATTCCTTTTCTAATCTGTCTCTCATGAGTACTGCACATTTATGGATTTAAAGTTAATTTGTTCATAACATTTTACACTTTTTGTTCTCCTCACTGCTGTCTCACCTTTCCACATCACCTGACCTCCACACCCACCTGCACACCTGCTCAATTCCTTCATCAGCTGTATACCAGCCAGATTGTCAACGTGCCATCCCAGCTGTAGCATTCCCGTCACTTTCCACTCGCCTTTTAGGACTTTTGCCCTGCTGATTAGTTGCCTTTTCTGACAGTTATCGAACTTTACTTTTACTGTCACCTTGTGTGTCTCTGAGTCATGTATTTGAATCCACACACTGTGTTGCTGAACCACTTTCTATAATGGACAGAATTGAGGGAGTGGGTCTTTTAGATCAAAATGTCATTTCTATCAGTGGTGTTGTTTGGTTTAACTTTTGTTTACTGGCCTGTTATGTTTGCAGCTACAGAAAGACATGTAATAAAAAAAAAAAGTATGTCTCAAGCACATTAATTATGTCACGCATTTAAGTTTTCATGTTATCAGGATTGGCTCTGAATTCTCATTGGCCTACATGACTTGTGTATGTATACCCCCCCCCTCCTGTTATCTCCTTAATATTTATGAAAAGCACTTTAAAACTGCCTTGTGTATAAATTGGGCAATATAAATAAATGTTCCTTGCTTTGCCTGTTGTATTTTGTTTTTGTACACTGCATCAGAGAGGTGTTGGTGCAGTGAAGGATGCAATTTAAATCTAATGCAACATCAAAATATCGTCAAAATCTGAAGACAGTATTGGCCGGACTGAGACGCGGTCTCTTCAGTCAAATAAACAAGGATGTTGCAGATAAACGTCATTGGAAAAGTACATTTCTACGTCACATTTAGTTCAGTATGGAGTCAAATCATTTTCAACTAAATGAAAATGGTGACCTATGAAATAACTCAACCTGATATTAGAAGTCACAGGAATTGAAACTGGAAGTAGGACAATATATATTTCCAATTTCAGATAGAGTGTTTGGAGAAGGAAAGTGGTGCTTTGATGTGAGATAGCGCAGGTTGACGCTCCATCCGGTCAGCTCTTCAGATGTGATTTCAGTTTACAAACATGCACTACATAATGCATGAGGAGAGGCTGGATCAGAAGAGCTGTTAAAAAGAAGCCATCTGTGTGTGTGTGTGTCAAGATGTGATGTATGAATCTCAGTGTTCAGGCTTGGCAAGTGTGAGTTTCATCTAAACAACCAAATCAGGTTCATTAGGCTCCTATTTAAAAGACAGGCGAGATAAGGAGAGGAATCAATTCATATTGTGCTTTTGGCGGTGGCAGATCTGTGCACTCCATTTGCCTGCTGTTCTGAATCCAGCTCATTGAAAAAGAAGGGGAAATTACCACTACGGTGAACACTGCGCTGACTTAAGATAACCTGATAAAGACTCTGGTTAAAAAAAAGGTCTGTGCTGCATGAAAACTGGCCAGCAACAGAAAGATTGCGTTTGCCTGGAGTTTCATTGTGAAAGTTCACATATCAGGTTAAACTTCCAACTTTTTGGGTTTGAGGCATGTTGAACCTCTGGGTTACATATGACACAGTGGAAATGGACTCTCAGAGCACAACTCCAGGTAGCTCAAGCAACAGATTTATTGGTCTGATCTGGCAAAGACATTGGAGGGGGGTGCGCGCATATATATATGCACACACACACACACACACACACACACACACACCCCCTTCAGGTCAGAATTTAGTAGATGCAACATTGCACTGAGTCTCTGAGGGCATGTTTCAATCAGGCTGGCACATCTGAACACTACAATTTTTCACCACACTTCCTTGCAAAACAGCTCAAGCACTGTCAGGTTGCTCGGGGATCGAGCGTGAACAGCTTTTTTCAAGTCCAGCTGCAAATTCAATTGAATTGAGATCTGGGCTTTGACTTGGCCACTCCAGAACATTCACCTTGTCGTCTTTGAACCATTTGTGTAGCTTTTGCTGCATGCTTGGGGTTATTGTAGTTCTCTTGCAGACTGAGTCAAATGATTCTCCAGGAATTGGCGATATTTTTCTGCATTCATGTTCCCCCTCTACCTTTACAAGCCTTCCAGGGCCTGCTGCTGCAAAGCATCCCCAGAGCACAACGCTGCCACCACCATGCTTCACGATGGAGATGGTGCGTTTGTGGTGATGTGCAGCATTTGGTGTTCGCCAAACATAGCGTCTAGTCTGACGGCCAAAAAACTGAATTTTTGTCTCAGACCAAAGAACCTACTTCCAATTGACCTTGGGAGTCTAGCACATAACTTAGGACAAATTCCAGGTGAGATTTCATGTAAGCTTTTTTGAACAGTGGCTTTCTCTTTGCCACTCTCCCAAACAGCTTCAACTGGTGAATAACCTAGGCAATAGTAGTTGTAATTACAGTCTCCCATCTGAGCCATTGATCTTCTTCTTGCCTGGTCACACAGTTTGTAAGGACAGCCAGCTCTAGGCAGATTTAAACAAGTGCCTTACTCCATCCGTTTCTGATTTTAACTGAACTCCGTGGGATGTCCAGTGAGTTAGAAATGAGTGAGTTAGAAATTTGTACTTTTCAATTATCTTTTCTCTGTGTTACTTGGAGAGTGTGTGTGTGTTTTTTTTCCTTCTTCATGTTGCAATTGTAGTAGGAATACTGATGAACCAGAGACTGGACCTCCCAGACACAGGTTTTTTTTATACTACAATCACTTGACACACACCAGCTGAACTCAGGTGATCTCCATTTCACTAATTGCGACACTGCTGGCATTAAGTAGTTGGACTTCTGTTGAATTAGGTCAGTCACGTTAAAGGGGGTGAATATTTATGCAATCATCTTCTCTACCTTTATATATTTTTAATCAACATTAGTTTGTAAAAATCTGTTTCCACTTTGATATTAAAGAGGTTTTTTTTTTTTTGCAAATTCTTGTCAAAAAAAAAATTATATTGACTGTGATTTCATGTAAAAAAGAAATAAAACGGTGTAACAGTGATTGTTTGAATGGTTTTGTTCCAAGTAATGCTTAAAGCCCATGCACATCCACAGTTTACCCACTGTGCTGTTTACACTACTATTGTATGATTTGACCTTTTTTCATGGTGTGGTTTGAAATGTACCGACGTAAAGGTGGTAGAAGAAAATAGTGTGGGCAGGGAGCTAGCATGGTCACAAAAGCATTCCACAAATTAGCAAATAATATAAAGCAATTCTCATTCCCAGGTCATCAAATACCTACACTTTGTCACTTCCTTTAATGTCTACAACCAATGCATGACACCCTTCAGCGTAATTGTTCACTAAAAGTAGGGCTAGTGTAGATCATAGAACAGAAATGTCTGCTTAAGGAGGAGGTTGGGGTGGACAGGTGGGTCAGACACTAGACTTTCACCCAGGAGACCAGTGTTTGTGTCCCGTGTGAAACAAAAAGCCAACATTGATTACTTTTAGTTAAGTAATGTTACGTAACTTCCCAAACCATGATCTTTTCCTAAACATCACAAAGTAGTTTTCTTGCCTAAACCTAACCAAATTGCGATGTTTCACAACGTTAACCCCTAATTAGTTTTATTTTGAAAGTCCAACTGGACATTGCATGTGTTACTGCTAACTAAAGGGTACCCAGGGCGTTAAAAAGAGACGCTAAGGGTGTTGATCAAGTGTCTATATGTGACGAGTTATTAATATCTGTCATGGTGCTCACTGCAACGAAGAAGAATATTTTCTTCTGTGCCACTTGTTTTCTGTCGTGACTAGGGCTGCATGCAAAAATTTCTATTTGCATGGTTTTGCTTGCAGCTAAACATGCATGATTTTAACAGCCGCTCACCTTTAGTTGCGGTCTCAGGCATGTTCGTCACTGTTGCATGTTTATCACCACACCGTTGATTTCATTTTCTGGTATCATTTAACGCTTCTCTGTACACTTTTATTTGCTATTCACTTCACTTGTCACTGATTTATTGTTGCGTTCCATCACATCAATTAAATGCTTTTGTGGCGTAGCAGAGATCAGCTGATTTTACTCACGGAGCCTCCGGCTGCAGCTGCGGCTGCTTCAGGTATAGTTGGTTTGATCGGCTGGATGTGCAGATTCTCTTTTCCTCTGTTTGAGTTTTTACTGTAGTTAATTGACTTGTTTATACAGACTCCTTACTCGTTTTATACTTATTACTTAATACTTATTACATTTTCAGCGGTTACGACTCACCACTAAAGGAAAAAGCCCTGGCGGAGATCTTTCAATTCAGTTTATTGATTGAAAGTTAACAATAATTTTCCGTTGTTTACTTTCAACACAGGTATCAAAAAATACCTACCAACTTATTTGGTCACTAAACTATTTCACTCCTCCTCTCATTCAAATATTAAAAAAAATCACAAGCTGTAGTTTTCCTCTTATAATACTACCTGTGAGGATGAACTAATTAGGATGAGGAGCAATCTGATACAATTTCCCAATACTTTTATGTAACAACAGTTATTTGAAACATGAAAAAAATAATAGATCACCTTGCTTGTCCATAACGACAATAAAAATAATAATGGGCTACCAATCAACAGGTGGCATTTTATGCAAGGTTTCGAATGAAGCACTCTGTTGGTATCTATCACATTAAGGGTAAAAATTTTAAACGATACCCAACCCTGGTCGCGACGCAGTTGTATTAACAAGGATATGAAGAATCAATACATATTGGCACTTAAACTGTCTGAAATCATGTTGTGATTTTGGATGTCAAAGTTCAAACAGATGAAACTGAAGGGAACATGGCAGGATCAATTTGCTACTGTAAGTGAATGTATTGCACCCTCCCTTATTGAAATGACTGCGTGGGCGTTTACCTGCAGACTGTATAAAATAAGTGTACGTAACCACTGTGATGTCACCCATTTGTTTGTGGACTACCGTTTTGAAGCTTCAAGTGTTTTTTAGAAAAAGAAGCGACCATATTTGCATGTGATGGTGGAGCTGGGGAGGGATATGCATTGCTCACAGGTTCCTGTGGTAGTGTAATTCGCGTGTACATACTTTTTTTGTTAAACATCTCCCTCACAGTGCCTTTTAGTTTTGTAGCACCTGTTAGGATGAGAGTGTCAGTCTGAGTGGAGGTCTAATCAGTCATCACAGCAATTGAAAACACCTGTGCAGGTCTGCAGAGTCTAAAAGTAGAGCACAGTTTATTAGACTGAACATCATATTATTTTGCATTCATTTGCCATGATCTGATATCAATGTTGGAAAAATATTAATAAATATTTATATGCAGTATCACTTAGCCTTACAGCAGCATGGCTTTCAGTTATTCTTGATCCATTTTCGACCCTGAGTCACTGCAGTTGACCGTGGCCCTTACTGCATTCCTCTTTCCAACATTTAAATGCAGCAAATGAATGCATTTCTTGAATGCATTAAGTGTTGTGTTAATCAGAAGAAACATAAAACACTGTGTAAAGCCGTTTCTTGTAATATTTAGGCAGAGTAGGGGTCATAACTCAGGAGCAAGTTTTGCTTAGAGACAAATGCTTTTAATGGGTACTTCTTTTTAAACTGGATTTTCTATGAAAATTTAATTCCAACTTTATGCAAATAAACCAATTACTGTTTGGAATAAATATGCATGAATTTTTGTGCAGCGGCACAAAATGCAAAAACTGACTCATTTAACCTTGTTGTCACCTGCTCCTTAAATCTCAGTGAACAAACTGCACATATGCTGCCTCCTGCTGTACGACCCCAACGACTTTATAAATATTTCAGTCTCTCTTCCTTGTTTTTCAACCTTTTGGAGGAAAAACAGTTCCCCTGCAGTTTCATCTGAGAGTTGAGTTATTTGGTCAAAATGCGCAGCTTTACAAGATCTGTGCATGTTTGGGCTCATATCTGGCTCAGCGTGGGCTGCGACGAGCTTGCACTGTCACACAAATCACCAGGATGAAGAGTTTACAGCTCTGTGACAGGAAGCTACAGGGGTAAAGCTTTCACTCTATCGGATACCTTGTTTTTGAGTCTCATCCCTGTGAACACTTTGATCGTCTCAAGACTTAAAGTTGCAGTCTTGACTGTGTGTCTGTGTCTCAATCCCACGCAATGTCTGCCATTTCATTTGGTATTTTATGTTGTGCTGTATGAATGTGGCCAACTGTGAGATGAGCTGTGGTTCGTAAGTTGTAATGATTTAGCATAGCTAAACGTAAGACTGTTCAAAACAAAATAACACCCGCATCATTGTCCTCCTACTTTCTGATCACAACAGGGCACGCTACTTTCTGCATTGGATATAAATCTTGAGGCAAAATGGACATAGTTCCTGGTGGATACTGCGCTGTTAAATACAGCTCTTGACAACAACCATAACTTAATCATCAGCATGGTTTTGCCTAGGTGTCACTTTGCGTGTGTCTATGCATAGATGGAATTAACGCAATGTCTGGGCTATATTTAGGAGGAGCAAAAAGTTACAGCACATGTCAGCCCCCTCTGCTTATTGCCAGAGGTCGTTCAACAGATTTCAATCAAGCAGAAAAGCAGAAAGTGTAAATACACAACACAAAGACTAAAACACGTTTGAGAAAGAAAATGAAATCAGCATGAAGCTGATCAAAATCAGATAGTAAAAATAATTACACCATATAAAGAGGGGCTGCAATAGGAAAGAGCATCCAATCCAACCAGAACTGAGACCCTTGTTAGCGGATTCAGATGCTTTGTGTCCACACACAGTGAAACTTTAGAGTGGGTTTTAAGCAACAGCAGTGAGCGAGCACTCGATCCAAAAAAAGTGTGACTTACCACCATTTGATCTCTTTGAATCCATATGACGCCATATTCAGGTTGGTAAACATAAGCGAGCAATGATGTCACATTACATGATTTATTGATCTATGATTCTCAAGTTCAACGTTTTCGGTTACCCCCGCTTGAGCTCAGAGCCACTAACAGCTCTAAAGATGGAGACACAGAAGGGCTCGGTAATGGAGGCAAACTGGGTAAGTGATACCTACTCGTCACATTACAACTCCCCTCCATTTGCACTCACACTTAGCTTACACAGTCCCATGCACAGACACACTGAAGGCCTGGAGGGATTACAGCGCAGGGAGGTAGGAGTACTGCGGCAGTGTGTCCCAAAAAGACAAGGTCACCTTAAGTGGATCGGGATGATGGGGGAGAGCAATTCCCTCAGGACAAAAACAGGGAGTAACTCATGAAAAAGTAATTAAGCAGGATGCACATCAGTGGATGCCACAGGCGGAGAAGGCAAGGAGAGAGATGAATAAGCCTCGAGGACGAAGGGAATGTTTGTACACAAGATATCTGCTCGCTAAATGCACACAATGGGATTGTTTAACCTCGGACATTTCGGGGTATACGGTTTGTTTATTTGTCAAAACGTGACTTCTTCTGTTTGACTAATCAACAGTTTATGATAATTATATTTTGTCATAGTTCATGCAAAAATGTTGAACATTATCTTGTAGCACCTTGTCAAATGTGATGACTGGCTTTTCTCATATCCTTTCAGATTGTTGTTGAAACTATTTAGAATTTACACTTTCAGGGCAAATGAAATAAAATGAAGTTTATTTGAGTTTACCTGAGGTGTACATCAGAGTGAGCTTATGCAATTAATCAAAATGAGTTCTCCCTAAATAAAGCATTTGTAAATACAGGAGTTGTGAGACTCATCTAACTGGACCTGCTTTTCACTATTTCTTGATGCAATGATGTAGGTTTGGGCTCAACGTGGGTAGGAACACAACAACGCCTGGTCTGCCACCTGTGTGGTTAAGGTTTGGTTCCATTTTGGCAACTAAAACTCGGTTAAGGTTAGTGAAAGCTCGTGGTCATGGTTAAAAGAAACCAACACTAACGGTTAGGAGACGGGAATGCAAACTGTGTCTGTCACACACCTAACCATCAAACCCTACCTCAATTCCCCAAAGCACAGATTTTACATTTCATGTCCACATGGCCGAAAAATGTAATTATCAACAAATATGTGTGAGCACATCTGCCTAGATAGATACCCACTGGATTAGTGGTCAATTTTGGAGTACATCCAACATCATAATTCGCATTACCCTGCGATGACACTTGTTGGGAAATTATAAGCAGACAGTAAATGTGAGAACATGCTTTTGTTTTCTGGTCAGGACAGACACACATAGAAACATTTAATTAAGAATTTAAAAAAGACGGTTTAAAAACAAAATTGAATTCAAAATTGCAACTGTAGTAAGAAGTGCACTAGACTGAGTTCAGCAATCAGAGGTGAGACTGAGTACTTTTACTACACCACTTATCTACTGTACTCTGTGCTTGATAATACACTTGACTGCTTGACAAAAATGAATGAAACTGGCCACTGTAGTTTACTTTGACAAATTCACCATGCTGCTGCTATAAATTACTCACTAGTAACCTAACTGAATTAATTAATACAAAAAATGAACCCCCGACTTTTTCTGCTTTTTTAGTAATGTTTGCCAAAATTTACAGTGGCCAGCTGTTTTAGAAAATTTCTCAGCACTTAATAAATGAATATTATTTTGAATATTATGTTTTAATATTATTGTATTTGAGGTACTTTTAAATATTTAAGTCTTCAGTTGGAACCCATGGGCTTGAGTGAGTGCCAAAGATATAGGGAAGTCAGAAAGTACTGAGACTGGAACTACAAGTTATTGGTTTTGGGTATTGTAACGGGATTTGTTGCAAATAAGAAAAAATATACATAAGGCATCTCCACCACTTTTGATCAATGTACAGTTTCTCAGTCAGGTTTAAGAATCTCATTCAGTTTGAACATTTACTGTGTGACTGCTGCTTGCCTTCAATCAGAATGAAGTCGCTGTGGTCCAGAGCTGTTGTATGGCTGCATCGCTACAGACAATCCATCACAGGGAATAGAGACAAACAGACAGGGCCAGTGAACACACCAGTCTCCCCTGATATCAGACATAAATCCATCTCTCATAGCCTTGGCAGTGGCCTCGCACATGAGTCAACCACTCGAGCAGGTAGACCACGGATGCATGAATATTAATGACAACATTACTCGGAGCTTTGTTTATCAGCTTGTTAGTTCTGATGTACATTCATATCTGTACTGTTTGTACTGTTCCTTCCACTACAACGCTCCCACGCAAACAGTTGAATGTTACACACACACACAGTTGAGTTTCGGGTCACAGTCACTCTTAAAACAGTGGACTCTGAAGGAATTATTGTAAATGTCTTGTTTGTCTAAAGCGCCCAGTGTTTGAAATGCAAATAAGAGCAGCCAGAACAGGCTGCAGTGGTGGAGAAACTACTCAAAGCCTTTAATGTAAGTACATGAACCACACATGTCAGTACATTTTTTTTAATACTAATAATGTCAGTAAAATGTTGCCCTGTACTAATGTAAAAGTAATGATTATGCAGAGTGTAGTTTGCTTTTAGGTGACAAAAGAATTATTTTTGGAAAAGAATTTTTTTGTTTGTTTCTGACCAGTTAAAGAGTATGAAAAGAAAAGAAAATAAGGAAAGCATGAGGGAGCAAGGATAGAAGGGAGAAAGGATGAAAATTAGGGAAGATAGAAGAGAGGAAGGAAAGACATAAGAATGCTTAGAAGAAATAAAGGAAGGATATAAGGGAAAATAGCAGGAAAGACAGACTATATACAAGGGAGGAAGGAAGAAAAAGAGAAAAGGAAGGGTGTAAAGAAGGAAGGAAAAAGGAACTATGAAAAGCAATAAGGGAAGGATGGAAGGAAAGAAAAGAAGGAACTGAGAAAAGATAAAAAGAAATGGAGAAAGCAAAGGAAAGAAGGAACATAGGTAGAGAGCAAAGAAAAAAACTTTCATATTAAAATGAAAGTTGTTAGATAAATGTTCTGGAGTGAAAAGTACAAATATTTAAAAGATGATGAGAGGGACAAAAAGAAAAGGAATAAGTAAAGAAATTAGAGGAAAAATGGAGTAAAGAAGAAATTAAGAAATACGTAAGAAAAGAATGAAGAAAATGTTAGGTAAAGAACATGATATTTTATGATTTTAGAGATCTGTAGTACAAAGTACAAAATATCCATCAAAATAAAAATACTCAAGTGCCTCAAAAAGATACTTTACTGCAGTATAGTAAATTTAGTATAGTTTCCAACTCTTCACATGAACCCAGAGTTATGAACCCAGCGGGCAGGTGAATCAGATGACCTGTTCATATGTTTGCTATATGCGAACTACTACTGATATCAAAACATATGAGGTGTTGCAACAGAGGCAGGATGGAGGATGTAGTCAGCGGTGACACGGTGTACATCTGTCAGTCTGCTTCCTGCTGACAGGAGGTGGGGGGGAGGGGGCTGCCGACAGCCAGCTGTTAAACTAAGGCATGTATGACGGAGGCTGACAGGACCTCCGCTTTGAAGTGACAGCTACCGCCATCAGGCCGCTACAGTGTGTCACCTAATAGGTGCAGCGAGAGGGTGACAGGTACAGTCAGGGGAGGGCCGCTGCCTCAGACGCCTTTATAAATATTAGCCTTTGGTTGAAGCTATTAAAACGCCCATCTACTCCTCAGTGGTGGAAAGTAACTAAGTGCATTTACTCAAGTAGGCTAGTGTGTTTGTGTGCATACAAATATATATATATATATATACTGTTCTGCATACTAAGTACTTGTACTTTTGATACTGTAGTATTACTTAAGTAAAAGATCTGAGTACTTCCTCCGCCCCTGCTAGTCCTTACAAGTTATACAAATCGACTTCTCTGCATTGCCAAGGGAAACAGTACAAGAGTGATTCATTGCACAGTTCATGAAAGGTGACATATGCTGTTTTCAAACCTGCTGTTGAGTATTTGCTTCCAGGTGTTGTGTGTCAAATTTAGTGGTGTGTGTGTGTGTGTAGCTTACATTTCATACTGAAAGAAGAAAAACAACATCATTTCAACTTTCATTGACTGGTTTCTTTGCTGCCTTTCCAAATGGTAAAATGTGCTTGTTTAACCATATTTCTTTTCAATGTTCAGCACAAGAGAGTAGAATACACAGATGTTTCAGTTATGCCTTCTTCAGAGTATAATAGTTATTTGGTTTCAGGGTTGAGTCATTTTAACCTGTCACCAACAATGAACGTCTGTCAAATCATTACCAGCAGCAAAGAGGGTACTTTCAGGGAGATAGGTGTCCTCAGAATTGCCTTACTAAAGGTCTCATTTAATTCTTGAGATAACAAATATAGAATACTGTATAAAGCTACTACTATGTTCTTTGTTTTACTTGGCATTTCCTTCATTAAACTTGTTATCTCTTTTGATTTAGCTATACGTACAGGTTGCAGAGGCTACCGAGATACCATGTGGAGACCGTTTTTGGTCAGTTAGAGCTGCTTGTGTTTACTCCTACACGTTCTGTGTGTAGAGACTGGTGATAGCTGAGACAACATGGGGTACATATTACATATAACATTACATAAAAAAAAATACACTTCCTGCCACAAAAATATAGTACGGAGAAATAGCAGTCTCTGGATATTTATGACACTTAAAGTAGCAACAGTACAGAAACTTACTCCAGACCCATGGAAAACCTACACAAAACATAAATTCACTTTCAACGTGTTTTTATATTTCAACAAGGGTGACAAAGTGATGAATCTTCTCTAGGAAAAATTGTCAATTTCAATTGTCAACATCATAAAACAAAACTTTAAGATGATGAGTTTAATATTTGTGAATCAGGCCTATGGTATTTTGATCAAGCAGCTCATAAAAAATAAGGTCTTAAATCTGAATTCAGATTGAACTCCAACTCTAGTGAAGACCTCATGCAACATACAGTACAAAAATTAGTGGTGAGCAGCACTGTCACCATGGCTAAACAGAACCCATACAAGCTCAAATTTAGGAAAAAAGACGTCACACTTATATTGTCATGGATGATATCTGCAAAATACACAGCAAAACCACCATAAATAAATAAAATTAAATCAGGTGCTCACACACAATCAGTGAAAAATCAAACTTTCACTTACCTTGCAGACACCTAAGAAGCGTTATTAGCTGTCTAGACTCACATTGTCAATGACAGCAACCATGTTAATTTCTGACACAGTCACCTGTCCATACATCAGTCATATAAATGAACCTTGACTGCATGGCCGTCACATTCATTTAAACCTGCTGTCAAACAACCATCAGAGGAAATATTTTGGCCATACAATATTACATCTCTGGCACTCTGCACCCAATGACTGCGCTGTGACTATCGGCCAAGGACACTCGGCTGGTCCCTGTTTGAGTGTGAAGTGTGAATGACTTTTCTTATCAGGTGCGAGCAGAAAGCAGGCTGTGTGGCTTTTTCTCTGGCAGAAAGCAGAATATCTGGAGAACGTACCGTAGGAGATGGGGATGTCCAGGTCGCCCTGCCAGGACATCTGCCCCGATTCGTCTATGGAGTGCTGCGCTGTAAAAACACAACAACAGGCCTCTTGTTTACAGCTCATTCTCACGCCAACACTGCTTCTGACTTATTAAAACTCCAAAGGAAGACAATAGCGGGGAAATCTACTACTGTGCCATGCTGCACTCACACTGGCTGCCTACCAAGTGCGGAAGTGCTACTTTGTCATTGGAAGTGTGGATTTAATCATAGATAATAAATGTGTGTGTGGCAAGATGTCACTTCAAGCCTTTATGTATTGTAATGTCCAACTTCCACTGAGCTGAAACAAAAGTCACAGTCACATTATGTGATTTTTTACTGCACACTCATTTGGCAGAAGGAGAATGACAGCATGACACAGTAGCTTAGTGAATAAAATGATTATTATTCTGAACTTGGTTTTCAGGGGTACCGTGATGTGAAAAAACAGATAATGAGGATCAACTTTACCTTTCAAGTGGCCACGTCCGAGTGTCACAAACCCAGAGGAGATGAAGTTGTGCATGTCTTGACCTCCGCTGCGGAGGTTTTCTTTCCCATAATGCCCTGATGAGACAAAAAATGGTGAGAAATGAATAATTCAGCAAAATATTTGTAGGGAAATAAAGCTAATGTCCATGTCAGTGCAAAACAGGTGGTTCTGGAGGTTCGGTAACAGACTACTCGCAGGTCTAGTTACTGAACTACTTTAGCAGGCGACCCAACAGCTAACCCGCTGGCAACATGATGGGAATATATTAGTGCTGTCGGTAACAGTAGCCCCTTAGATTTGTTTTATTTTCCCTGTACTGGGTCATTACTCCCATCTGTGATTCTGTTGTCAAGATGGTAAATAATTTTATTCAGTGAATGACAAAGTTTTTGTTGCTGTCAGTTAGCAAGCTGTTGAGGTTGGTTGCTAACAAGACAATAGCTTCATAGCCTATCCAACAGACATATTTGTACGCTCTCTATAATAGCCGCCTAAAAACCATGGTAATACAGTTGTGAAGTGGGAGGAGCTATTTTCTGGCACCCCTGTTTCTGGGAGTAACATTTATTTTTTCAATGGACAATGTTGTATGAATCACAGTTGTATTTATAAGTAAGTAAGTATTTATGTCACTTGGCTAACCATAAAACTCTCCTGGATATATCAGCAGTACAAAAGATGAAAACTACATTTAATAATAATAGTTTTTTTTAATTACCTGTCAAAGGTACAAGCCTATGTGTACATGGGAAGACACTTAGACATTTGCTCCCAAAATGCATTTCAGTGTGCAAAGTTAAAGGTAATAGTGTTGAAAAAATATGTGCTGAAATTCATTTGGCTTTGGATTCTGATTTTGGATGAATTTAGCAACTAGGTGCCATGTTATGTTCACAAATTCAACAACCTTGTAGTATTTAGAACCATCTGTCTGTCAAAATAAAGGACAAAACACGATTCCTCAGAAATTAAGTTAAGATAATTAAAACTGATAGCTAAGCCTATCTGATTGTTATAACGTCTCAAGTTTCTATGAGGAGTAACATTGAAGATATTGTTTAAAGAACATTTTTAAATGGTAAAACTCTTCCAGAGCCAGCAACTTTGTAACTCTATAAGCTATGATAACTTTGCCATTCTTGAATGTCTGGCTCTGTGTCCCCTGCTGACCCAGTTTGCTATCGATTAATGGCGTAAAGTTGAACTCAATGCAAATGTGGATTTATTTCACCCCCATGAGTGAATCCACTGATCATGGCCATTCCATTTAAAATAATTCACCATTTTAAATGCTAAATCGCGTATGGGACATAATCCTGAGAAGTATCTGTACTCAATTCCACAGTTCTGCCATTTTATACAGGAGTAAAAGATGACAAGAATACAAAATAGGTCTAAAATTGCACAACTGACAAAATTGACTCTCAGGTGGGATCATCAGCTTGTCAATATGTATCGCTTAAGGATGCCAAAGATGCAGTCTGCAGGTTTCAGGGCTTTCCCATTTAGCAAACACTCCCTCTCTTTCTCTGCAGTAAATTATTGGTTTTAAGTGGTAAATAAAATTGCGCTTTTAGCTACTCCTTAGAATGGGTTTAAGCCCCCTTCTTTGAGGAAGCCAGCTCACCTCAGGTAAACACACTTCTGGATTTCCCATGTGTTAAAACATCACTCCGTAATGCAATTTGTGCCACAGAACTGTTAACTCTGCTCTGAACCAGTGCTGTAATTGAGAGTGCAGCTTGAACACAAAGGAGCCAGACCCTGACTTTAGAACCCTGACAGCATTCAGTTGTCCTGTCAATCACAGACAAGTCTTAAGAAGAAATAAAAGAATGTAGTGTTGATGAAAAAACGACGACAAACACAAAATCTGGTGAGTTGGTCTAGCAAATCTCTCCTCCCTTCCTCCCCACTCTCTTTAGCTCTCTTAGTCCCACTATACATTAACCAGCGAACAGTTAAATGCCTCTTTCTCGAAGGAACCACTTCAAAGTCAATAACATCACTCAGACCTTTGGGCATCGGGAAGCCCAGATCGAACAGCATTTCAAATTATCATAATGAGAAGAAACACCAGGGACCATTAGGCCTGGTCTTCATCACACTTCATCACACCGAACTTTGGCACTCAAGCCTCAGCATCACACCTCGTTTGTTTCTTTGTATCAACTCCAGAGGATGATTATAAATTGATTACTGACGCACTCTGACCATCTCTGTTCATATGAGACCCTCAGTAAATCAATAAATATCCAAAGAGATGAATTAACATATTTTCCTGCATCTAGCGATGTTTAACAGCACAGTGCTGTATCTATGTAGATGATACAGTAGAGTACTATGTGATGTCTCTCAGGGTGAAATGCTGATGATACATAACCTCCGCATTCTCCAAGGACAACACCGTGGAGCTGGAATCAAGTAGTTGGAGATGCTGACTGTGATATAAATTACTCCCATATGGCAGTACAAGCCTATAGCCCCTTATTAACTCCGGAAATGCTCTTCAGAATTACCTTATTTATATTGCTTAATGAAAACATATCTGACCTGTCTTTTAGAGACAGTTTCCATCAGACATTCATGAATGAAGGGCAAAGTGTTTTATTTCAGAGATAAAATAGCTAATCCCCTCATAAAAGTGAAATTAACAAAGTAATATTTGAAATGGCCTTCAGGGGGGAAAGTAAACATTCATCAAATTAGTGACTCAAGTGTGCATATTTCTGCTCTCCATTCATGCAAGGTAGGAATTAATGTCAAAGGGGGACATGTACTAAATACAGAAGGTTTATTTTTAATGATTATTTTAAATTGTTGTTAACTGTTTCTAGCCACATTTCATGGCCCCTTTTGTTCCAGTGAATTTTAAAAGAATAGTTTGGCACTTTCTTGCTGAGGGAGGATCTCCTATAACTTCCTTGTTTGTTAGGTAAATGTCAAACTATAGCTGGCTTATCTTAGCCTAACGTAAGAACTGAAAGAAGGGGAAACACCTAGCCTATACGGTAAACAACTCCACCTACCAGCACCTCTAAAATTTTGATTTTAAGATTTGATGTCATTTCTGCACCGTTTGTGTTGATTTGCCCCAACTGTACCAACTGTACAGACATTAGCTGTAAGCTAGCTAGCAACAGGCGTGCCTAACGTGTCTGTGTGTGTTTATGTTCGGCTCAGCTTCTGACTCAAATCAGAGAAACTCTGGTTCCTTCTGTTATTTTATTTTCAACATGTGCAGATGCATCTATGGCCTCAATCAAATTATCTAGTCGTTCCTTTTACTTTACATTTAACTACGGCATCTCTAACATGTGCTTCACATTCAGTCTGAACACACAGTGAAACTCACAAATAAGAATGTTATATCTTCATTGTTTAATCCATATAAAACAGTGTAATCATACAGACATGGAAGTGGTATTGATTGAGCAACGAGGCAAATAACTAATTTTAGATTGCTCTTCCAACTTTGTGTTTGTCCCTTTTACTGTTTCAACATACAAATGCCCATGGTTTTGGAATAGCATGCTCAACACTCGCATCTTATTATAATGTTCGAGTGTCCTTAAACGTTTGGCTATTTACTGTAAATTTTCAATGTCAAGTAAAACGATGGTGGTGTAAATGTTAGAACAGCTTTCAGTGAATAAATGCAGACACAAATATTCTTGATTGTCACTCTACAGTCAGACTGAGATCCAGACTCCTTATCATCAACAACATGACGTCATCCTTTGAAAATATAATTTGGTAATATAAAAGTTGGTCTCATTATATAGTCAACTTCTGCAGGGTTTTAAAACTCAAATTGAACCAAGTCAGAGATGATTCGATTCTGTGTCTGCAAAGTGTGGAAGACATTTGTCGCCTATTTTCACAGCACCACAGAAACTTTTTAAGAGCACAAAATGAGAGAACGAACAGAACTCTGGGATATTGAAGTGATATGCTCACACAGGACTGTTTTGAGAAGGATATCCACACCTCAAGACACACTTCATCAGCATCACATCCGGGTATAATATCTCTCCTGGAACATCGAGTAAGATCCAGAGTTCACATCATAAACTGCTGATGTGATTTGAGTTCAAATCCAGAAATCACCCATTGCTGCACGTCATCAGCCTCTTATTGGCTTTTCTCCCCCTTGCTGTAATCCTTTTTGGTATAAATGCCATAAATTTTCTCTCTCTTTAGCATAATTGTAATTGTTATTTTAAGGGCAGTGTTATCACTTATAGAGTTTATAAAATGAGTGATGAAAAGGATTAAAAAGAGAGAATGAGCTACATACTGTATAGGACACCATCCATTGGGTGTGGCTTCCTATAGCACCAGGATATTATATACTCTTTTATGTTGGTACATCAATGTCCTACATAAAATCTATTCAAATCTATCTTTATTCTCTCCACCCATTAACTCTGGTCTGTTGCTGTGACCCAGGAGATCGTTTCAGACCAAAGAATTGCTGTAACTGCTGGATGCCCTCACAAGGGCCATTTTATAAACCTGAAGTGAACCATTTTCTCTTCCAAACCACTTATCCTTGACCTCAATGGGAAACATCACGAGGTCAAACAATGGCATGACGGACAGTTCGTATGAAAAGGGCAAACTGCACCTCTCAAAGGAGGACATGAACATTGATTGAAAACTATGTTTGTTTTTTATAAACCTTAATTTATTGAAGACCTCAAGGGCAAAGTAAACACTGAAAACGTGAGACCTTGAATCAACCATGATCTCTTGAATTACAAAAAGCAAGTACTAAACAGTACCCGGTACTAACAGTTGTCAGTACTAAGCAGTCAACTTTATAGCTTACTTGTTAATAATGTAGGTAAGAACATTAGAGGTAAATTGTATGCAATTTATCTATTCAACTGAACTTAACATAAAAACAGAGAGGTCATCTGCATACTGTAATTTTCTGTAATAATTCGTTAAAAGGGAATGTGATTTAACACTTTACGTGTTTTGTTAATTCTTTATGTTTGAAAATGTTGTCAAAATAACAAAAAAACTATTCTTTTGTGATGAACCTTTCCCTTAACTTAAATCTAACCTTAAGCCTTAAGTTTTAACCCTCTGAGATAAGACCAGACAAACTTCCAAAAATATCAAACACAAACAAATTGACACATGTGCAAACAATGCCACAGGGGACCCACATGCAGCCACATACTAAACACACACTCCTTTCAACAAGTTCAAACAAGTCCAACAACAGCTTGAGCTAAATGGACATAATATCTAGAAGTCATTTCTACACTGAAAAAGAACAGAGTAGTGTTCTTTTTTTTAAAATTCACATCACTGTTGTCACAAATTTGTCATGAAATCTGAGTCATGTCTTCCCTGGAGCGCCTCCATCCCTGCGTGGACACCACCACCCTCTTCTCTGTTCAAAAGCACTCAACCCTGCAATGTGACGTTCTAGTACTTTTAACCCACCAAACAATAGCAGCCTGATATGACACAGGTTGGATATTTAAGACATCTTTTCTGTGGGCGTTATCATATAATGAACAAAATAATGTGTGGCTTTGTGAATCACATTGCAGAATAATCTTTTTCTCCGTGTTTGCACTTACAAACAGAGGCAGCATAGCCTAAAATGTACACTGTGAAAAATATAAATACGCAGCAATTAGCAAAATCAAATTTTCCACTTGTCTTCTTTCAAAAGTACTATTTACAAATATCTAAAAGTGCATGTAATATGTTTGAATAATAAAGCCTGTTAGGTCCTGTCATGCTCCATATTGTACTTTTCAGAGATATGTTCACAGTGTTTGCTGCTGCTCATCCAAATGCTACAGCCCTTCAGAAAGGTAAGCAAGCTAAACACATATATATACACAAATCATTTAAACACTTTCCAGCTCTGACACAGGTCAAAGAAATAAAAATTGTTTTTGCTACATTGGAAGCTTTCATAATGTTGTGTCTGTTTTTTATGTAAATGGAGTGCAATAATTTTTTATGTAGATGGTTTGAGAGGGTCCAATTTACAACCTGTGCATTTTATTTGGTATTTGTTTAGATTTTGTTGTTGCTGCTGCTGTTCCTCTCGTCTAAAAGATGGGGCCTTAGAAATAAGTAATAATGCAGGCGTTGCCTATCAAGTATATGGTTCCTATAATTTTTGTTTATAATTTGCTTTAGTGGTGCATGTAGGACTAACAAACAAATTTGCAATCAATTTAAGTACCACCAACTTCTTATCATATGGCAAACCTGGAGCGCTTTGGTCTCATGGTGGTTTGAGGCCCTAGGGCAGTTGCCCATTTGGACTGGTTGATAATCCAGTCTGATTTGTTAAAATCTTCCAATTGTAATTGAATAATTCCAATCTTATAGACATTTGCTCCTTGTTATCAGTTGTTTTTAAACTTGACAAATTTCAAAGATGAGTCTCAAAACATCGGCAGTAAGAGTTGGGAAGAGAAAATGGGACAGTTACACCATTTATAAGAAAATGATGATACGTTTAATACAGCAGATTTAAGACAAGGAGA
The DNA here is from genome assembly GCF_014851395.1 of Micropterus salmoides. Taxonomy (NCBI): domain Eukaryota; kingdom Metazoa; phylum Chordata; class Actinopteri; order Centrarchiformes; family Centrarchidae; genus Micropterus; species Micropterus salmoides. Next base: position 29,094,357 of record NW_024040041.1, on the reverse strand, counting down.
AGACCATTTAAGACCATCCAGATTGGAGACTATGTGTGCTGTAATCTACTTTTCATTGGTAGAACAAGGATTTACAGACAGAAGTAGGTTCTCCTCCGGAGGTCTGGGCGGTTACATTTCAATCACATAAACTGTTTAAACCAGTTAAATAGTCATTCTGCTCACATCCTGCAGTTTAGAACAGTCTGTATCAGCTCTCCTCAGCTCTCCTCAGACACATTCCCTCCATGTTGGGTGGTGGAGAGAAGGGTGGAGGTGAAACATAACACTGTTGAATCTGGGACACCATACTAGGGCACTTAGCAAACGAGCTGATCCCTGGAGCAGGGATCTGGAGACCGACGGGATAAAAGTAGGAGGAACAGTGTCGCACGACAGAATTATCTCTGGACAAAAAGCTTGCGTCTTCCGCAGAAGATGATAATTTGCATCTCAATTTTGAGCCAATGCTGAGTAGGCTTAAGGGACTGCAGCGTGAGGGAGGCGAGCACATAGCCAGGGCATTTAATTAGCTATATGCTGTATCTGCCTATATGTTTCCACTTAAGAAAGATTGAGTGGAAAAGCTTAAGATTCACAGCCCATACGTCTATTTCAGTGAATGTCAATCACAGAATGTTGTGGCAGATTTAGGAAAGCGAAGGTGGGGGGGGGGTCTTTCTTTACAACACTTAAGCTTTACAACATCATAGTAACATACAGTTACTTGGCCTTTAAACATGCTCTATTTCACAGATTGATCTGTTTTAAAGCGGAGAGGTGTTACCTACCGTGGTTTGATGCCTTGGTGTGAACAGGTGTATAGTGATTCTTCGAGGTCCTGACAGGTGTCTCGTCTTTGGGCGACCCATCAATTGCTGCAGTGTTTTCATTATCATACTGAGAAATTGGAACTGGTCCTTGTTGCCTCAGAATGTCTGCCAGGGCTCTGAAAAGAAATCACACAAGAGAAAGAAATGTTTAAACTGAAATGCATTTCTTTCCCAATTACCAACATTTTCTTTTTTTTCTCCTCACCATCCCCCCAAAGGTCTTCCTAATTTATGTAGCTGCAGCTCCATTTTGAATCATAGAGGTTTGAAGCTAGGCAGAGAGGAAATCCTAATTACACTCAGAGTCATAAGGGACTTAGATTTTCAATAGCACGGTACACAAGGTACAGACAAGTCCCATTATGTGTGCCGGACTCAAGCTCAAGGCCCATTTATTAAGAGTTTAGTCAGTGTCTCTTCTTTGAAGCCACAAAATAAAAGCAATATTTCACCAACACCATTTCCAACTTTTGGAGGCACAGTGTCTGTCTGAGAGATGGAGTGCCGGCTCTGCGTTTTCTTAAAAGAAATGAAAGGGCAATTCAACTGTGTCAAAGTCAACCTAATGCAACCACACAGTCCACTTTTCCATAACTCTGTGACTTTGAGACATATAAAGTATATTAATAGCATTTCCCTTCCAGGATGAGCACACTTTAGCCGTTTCTTTTTCGCAGACAGAGGCGACCTGATTTTGTATTGTCCCAGTTGGCTGCTATGTCATGTGCAGCAGGAGCTACAGTAGTTTGCAGGAACAGGACTTTGAACATGTGTTTTAATTCTTTCTTAAGAAAGAATAACATTCGACGAAGGTAGCAAAACCACGGAAATACAGTAGACTTTTGGTTGTTGTCAAGTTACATGGAAACTGCTTTTGTGAGTAATGCTATGTCTGTGTATAATCGTAATCAAGTCCGATCAATACTTGCAAATGCATTTATCGGGTCGTATTTGAGAGTTTAAAAAAAATCAAATCTGTGAAAGCTTTCTTATAAGACAGTGTTTCAAAAGTAATTTAATTTGAGTTGCAGCCTGTCTGATATGAATAGGCATGTGTTCATAAGTCTGGAGGCTCTAATTGCAAAGGCCTGGTCAACCTTTGTCACGAGCCGAGACCTGTGAATAAGCAGCAAAGCATCATCAGCTGATCAATAAATCTTTGACATATTCAGCAGCAAAACCATTTATTGCTTTGGTTCTGCACAGGATCTGATTGCAGACATTCAAAAAGAAGTTCTGAATGAAGTGGTTGAGGGGGAGCACAGAAAACTCTAAATAACAATGGGCCAAGAATGACCCCTTGGGGAACGCCACAATTTAACCGATTTACAGAGGAACATGAGTCTGCTATTACTACATAAGGTTTTGTAAGAAAGGTATGAATATAATTGAGTATATTATATAAAATTAATATAGTTTTACAGCAACAATAAGTTGGTGATATTTCATATTTTTCATACTGTTAACAAATGCCATGGAAAGTCCAAAACCAGCAATGGATTGACCCTGTGTAAGAGAACAGTGAGATCAATCTTATCAAAAACAGAACGGAACTTAAACTGCCATTCCTTGTCATGTTACATTTTTAGTATTGCTGTACCTCAATCTGATGTTTTTTGTTGCCGGCTGATAATATTGCTTATAAATTCTAAGAGCAGACTTTTTAAACAAACTATGGGCTTTTTTAAATTGAACTTTCAGTTATTCTGCTGCTCTTTTTTCCCATTCAGTCGCCTTGCCTTTTAACTCAGTTTCTTACTCCTGCAATCGGAGAACAAAGCATTATTCACACCAGTTAGCCTGCATAAATTGCATCTCAGTTTGCTCTGCAGAAGGTGATCAATAAAACCTGTTCAAATCACTGGGTTTAGCTCTCACTCGCCATTTCTTCTGTTTCAGTGAAGGTCACAGACCAAACAGCAAAGGTCTGCCAACAGCTCAGTATTCTGCTCACTCTCCTCCCTCAGTCACAGAAGTAGGAGTCTAAATTACTTTAGAGAATCACCGGAAATGAAGAGAGAAGCTCCCATATTTTAGAAGCAGACCTTTGCCAAATATAAAGCTAATCCCATGTTCCACTACTGCTTTTTTGGTCATGGCTGTCAGCATAAATGTCTGCTGCCAGCCTCTTAAATCTATTCCAGCAGACATCATTACGACAGCTCTATGTACCAAATGGTCGGTGAAACTAAACAAATCATATAAAGTGAGAAAAGTACTATTGAACACCCAGCAAGCCATGCCTCCTCATTTAATCGACCTCTCTCTAAACTCTCATGGTCTCTGCTCATTTTGAGGTGGTGGCATTAAGAAGATCCACTTGAAAGTATGCCCCATGGCTAGGATAGAAGCGCACTAAGAAGACATAAACTCAACCATCTCTTAATTTTTCAGAGCAGAGATGGAAAAAGTGCTGCATCATGAGCTTTGTTGTTCCTTTTGTGTCTGTTGTTTCAAATAAAATACTGTATCATAGTCTCATGAGTCCATATGGATATTAAAAGCAGAGTGTGCCAACTTTTTAAAAGACACGGCAATCGCTGGAGCTTAAATTTTATATATAACTGATCCACTGAAAGGGCTTCTTTGAGTTGTTGTCAGGGCAAGAGTTAAGACTATTTTTTGTTAAGAACGTGTCACTGTGTTTCTCTGAGCGAGAAAGCTGACTAATCTCCCATGACATTTTCAAAGCAGCATGCACCAAAGTTTAATGACCAAGGCATAACAATGCTCAATTATCTTCATATCGTTAAATCAATGCAAGACGTCCTCCTCTGCTCTGTCCTAAATGGACTCTGGATAAAGGCAGGTGACTCAAGTGAACTGGATAAGACCAATGACGAAGTGATTATGATTTTTTCTTTACCAGTGGGTGGAAAACATGCAATTTTATCTTAGACCTAACCCCAATTAAAAACCCATTTATCCTTTTGATACATTTTCAATACCTGTGTCAGTGGGGAGGGAGAGTATTCCAGCATGCATAACACAAAAGACACCCTGGACAGTTATGTTCCAGTCTTGTATACTATACAGAGACAGACAAACACATTCAGTTTTGGATTTCTTTTCACCTGCTCTGTCTTTGAACTGTGGGAGGAAACCCAAGTGAAAAGGATGAAAACAAAGCATTCTGAATATTTGCCACCAAAGATGTATCTTTGGAGAGTCCCTCACAAATTAAAAAAATAATGGTGTAATCCAAATAATGGTGTTTTCCATGTAATATACTAACATTAACCTTATGCCAGAAGTAGCGGTAGAGCTGCAACTAACATCTTTAAATCGCTTGCTTTGTCTAGTCAGCAGTCGAAAAGCCCAAAGGTATTCAGTTTACTATAATGAAAGACAAGGAAAAGCATCAAATCCTCATATTTGAGAAGTTACAACCACCAAATTTTGTTTGAATGAATCAATGAATCGTCTAATTGTTTTTCTAGTTACAGGATCCATCCACTTAAAGACCCTCATGACATCATTATTTTCTCTATCAGCTTCTCTCTGTGAGCAAAGTGAACAACATGAAGACAAAATAATCTGCCAGGGTTCAAACAGTTTGTCACATGACCGATTTCTGTACAGTATTTGTGATTTTCTCTGTGCTTCTCTCACTGGTTTGAAGTGGGCGGAGCTAATTAAAAAAAAAAGGTGATGTCACATGCTTCTATGCACCAATTGGAATTTAGCCTCATCCACTGTATCCAGTTGCTTGAAATCTGCTCAGCTCATGTCACTTTGACAGAACCTAAATCTGCTGGCACCATTTGTAGCGTGTAACATGCTCTGCACTAACATTTAGCTAACCAAGAGACCAGTTCTCTTCCAAATGCCAAATACCCATAATCTGGTAATAATGAGATGCAACGCAAGTCTATTTTGTTTCAGGACACAAGTGCAGATAACAGCAGTTCGATGTATGACAAAAAACACACACAAAAGAAGATAATAGCCAACATTAAAAAATCATTTGGTGTTGTGATGATGGTGGGCAAATGTCATCTCATGTCTGTTCCCGACATTACTACACAGCAATTTGTTCAGCTGGTGACTGAAATGGCCACAGGATGTGTTTTTATGTTGCTTTCACGCTCATCGAGCAATTCAGTGACCACTATCGGTGCCTTGAGGATTTCAAAATATTGTCACGTACAGAAGAGACCACCCATCAAGATGTACATGATCACTGGTAATGGCTTTCAGTGGTATTTACTTTATCCCCCTGGTGTTGAAGGAACACAAAATACTACCCACTCTCCCTCCTGGGATTGACACAGTATGGGATGGAAAGGTATACAATCTTGACATTTTTTGACAGGGAGTCTCTGGGGAGGAGAGTAATGGCATGTGTTAAAGCCCACTAGACAGTTTGACCCCATGATATTGAGGCTGTAAGTTACTAAGTTTTTGGCTGCTTTGAGTCACTTGTGTCACCAGGACCATGTTTAAAGAAATAAATGAGGCAAAACAGAGTCTCAAACAGTAGATATATATGCAGAGTTGACAGTATGACATCTCTTTTTACCATTCATAGTAGTCTGGGCAAACAGAAGATTAAATCAGTTTCGTTTTCTCATTAAAATGATAAGCCTGTAATGCAGCTCCAGGAATATCTGCTTGGGTATAGACGCCTAATCCTGTTTGCTCACTTATATCTGAAATACCTTAAGGTATCGGTACACATTTTATATTCTTTTTCAGCTTTTTCACAGCTCTTTATCAATAAAAATAGTAATCACAAAGAAAATCTTACCTGTGCACATTCATTTCCTGAGGGGGCTTGGTGGCTTTATCATAGGCAACTTTGGCAGAAATCCCAATGGCGATGATGAGCGCTATGACCCCGCAGGTGATGTACACCGTGGTGTTCGTCTGGTCCAGCTCTGGGTCGTACGTGTCACCTGTTGGCGCCGGTGAAGGGGGCTGGGTTTTGATCCAGTCCGGCGTGTTGTAGTTGGTGCAGCTCTTCTGCTCCAGCCGCTTCCCCCGGTCCGCGCAGCAGAAGCGCAGGAAGCAGGAGCCGCAACAGAAGCGGTGGTCGGTGTTGTTGCAGGAGAACTCTTTGTCGTACTGCCCGCTCACGTCGTAGTAGCCCAGGCAGGTGTCGTGTTGGACCGAGGGAGCCTGGACCTGGGTGATCTTCCCCGGAACGGCCGCGGCCAACGGGACCGCAGTGGTACTGCCGTTGACCTCCTTCACCTTTGGGTTCCTCCTCGGCGGGGTTTTGCTCTTTTTATTGGTGGTGGCGGCGCACAGGACATTCAGCGGGTCTAAGTAAATCAAAAGAAGCAGAAGGTGCTTTATCCCCATCATTTGAGGACGCGCTGGTGTTTGGTCTTTGGCCTCCACTCTCTTCTGTCTTATCTTTCTCTCTGAATGTCACTCTTCCACTTCTTACCGAGTGGAGCTTCTTGCGGGTTTCTTCATCGCAGGTATTCCTTTATGTGCCAAGCTTTCACTGACGGACTTTGACTGGCAGAGTTTGCGCTCATCAGACACACAATGCATCTTCTGACTTAGTTGCCATCCGCTTTAGAGCTTGTTTTCTTACAAAAGTTCTCTTTGGCCAAATGTACTCTTTGATTTCGGCTGCAGAGACGCGATAAAGATGTGATGTCCTCCAGAGAAATCTGTCTCTTCTTTACCATGAGCTGATCTTGAGTGTGATCGGAGCTCGTGGTTAGACTGTGGAAGAGAGAGAGGCGTGTGCAGAGGTATTTAGTCGCTAAAATATGACTTTATGTTATGCCAAGTATCAATGAGAAACTTTATCAATTGCAGGCATTATTAAAAAAAATAATTTGGATCAATAATTGGCACTAACTGGACTGACTGTAAACCTGCTAACACTTTCAGCACCACGGACAGCGCCCAAGTTTCCATTTGGCTGTTTGGCTGAAGCTCTTCAACCTCAGAAAGTGAATAGGTTCTTACTTTTTTTGTTTTAATTTCTATTCACACTTAAAACCGGGTTATTTAACAAGAAAATATATACACTCCGTGAGATTAATTCTTATAATAGCTTCCTTCGGCTTTATTTTACGCATAAACTTTCTGACATCCGACTTACTGAGTAAAAAAGGAGCATTAACTTCTGTTTTTTTTAAAGTGAGAAATAAAAAAGAGAGGAAGAAGATGATGAGGACTTACCGGGTTAACGGTGGCCGGTAACGGGGTTGTCTCAGCCACTGTCACTGAATCAAAGAGCCTCAGCAAGACAAGAGGCAAGACCTCTCTTTCCTCTCCGGCCCGCCTCCCTCTACCTCTCTCTCTCGCTCTCTCTCGCTCTCTCGTCACCCCGACCCTCCTCCCCCCCCCACCAGCCACACACGTCACCGATTCAGGTACCTCAGTTAATTATCAATCGGCATCTCCCCTCCTGCTTTGGTCATATGCCTCTAGGCTTCACTCGATAATTCGCGGAGGTGGAAAAAATCTGAAGGATAGCTAATTGTATTAGAAACTGTCTGTAAGAGCCGAGGCGCTGGTGTTGGTGTACATTCACGCATCAGGGCACACACAAGCTGCATCCACTCACAAGTCACCAATCACGTCCAGTGTTGGGGTGTGTGTGTGTGTGTGTGTGTGTGTGTGTGTTATAACTTATATGCAACTGCAGGGGAGGAGGGAAGGATTTGGTTGCTGTGTGGTACAAGTGGAACCTTTTTAGTATGACTTCCAAAGTAAAACCAGTTATTACCTGAATATTTTTACTTTATTCTGGAGATTTCACAAAGTAATTCTTAGATTTTTTATCTCAAAATCTCGAATTATTTGAAATTAGGGACTTTTTCTTTCTTCATGACTGCCTATGACTTTCAGAATTTGGCTTTATGTAGAAATATGACTTATCAGATTTTCACAGAATTCACTTTGCTCTCAGAGTCTTGACTTTATTTTGACTTTGAGATTTAAAACTTTTAATATGAAATTTGACATTAATATTATGAATTGTTTGATTGTCTGACATTGTCTTGAATCCACTTGATTAACAGAATTGTGAATTTTCACTTTAGTATAGAAATAACGCTATTCCCACATATTTTAATTTATCTAAAAAGTCCAGCTTTGTCAGGGCTGCAGCGGTTGAGGACCCAAATACAAGACACAGGAGCAGAGCTGGAACAGTTCAAGAGATTTATTAACAAAAGGCGTGCACACTACTAGGAGTGGCAGAGTTCCAACAAGTCCATATAACACACAACTTGACACAAAAACAAAAACCCAAGATCCACAGGCAGGAAACAAGCAAGGGATGACACCAGAAAGAGCATGAAAAGAAACAATAATCTGACACAGACTGAACGGAACACAGGCATTAAGTAATAGGGCTAACGAGCAGGGAGGGAGTCAACAGGTGAAAGACAGGAGGGAATAATTAGACACAGGGACAAGCTAGACACAAACACCACACAAAATAAACCAGGAAGTAAAACATGCGACAACAGACCAGGACCAAACCAAAATTCAGAATACAAGAACAGAACAGACTAAAAACTAATCATACAGATAGACTACAAACGAAACAGGGCCAACAGAGCAAACCAGGATCAAACAGAACACAAAACAGACATAGGCAAAAACAACAAACACAGAAGTACACAGATCAGGAGTAAACACTAAGACATGAACTAAAACGCAGGACTAAGAGGTACATTAAAACAGAATGAGAACCAACACAAAATCTTTACAAAAATAAACAAGGCAAAACAGTAGAACAAGACATGGAACCAAAACAAGACCAAAAACCTTACATCATAACAAACTTTATTATCAGGACTCACCTCACTCATGGAATAAGGACTTTATTTTCAAAAATATGACTTAAACCTCAGAGGTTTGACTTTTTCTGAAATTTGACTTTACATGGAATTGTGACTTAATTCTGAGACTCTGTTACTCTTAGACTTCACTTGACTCTTATTATGATGTTATTCTCCAAATCCTGAATTTGATTCAGACTGACAAAAAGTCAGGCTGGCTGGGTTTTTCTTGAGACCGTATTAAACACGTCCTCTTGTTTCATCCAACATCAACATTGTTTTGAACACACACATTCCATTTATGCAAGATTAATTCATTTATCAATGCTTTCCATAATGCAACAGTCCATTTCTGCAAAGGCATTACAAAGAGAAAAATTGGCAGTGGAAGACCGTTAAGAGTAATAATAAAGTAAAGTCTTTTGCTTTTTGATGGAGTTTTAATCGTATTCACAAATGTGTTTCAATCTGGTAAAATCTGGTTGCACCAGATGGTGAAAATGAGCACATTCAAACATCCCAGACAGGTGATTTGACAGCAAAAGGAAACAACATCAAATTGACTTTCAAATACTTTGCTGTCATTGACTGAACTCCATTGTCCTCATTCCCTCAGTTATTATCTGGCGTGTCAAAGCTCATCCATCTGGTGTGCAGACTAAAACCACTGCCAAGATTTATTTGTCTTAGCCAGCTTGAGCACTATTTGATCAAGGTGAATGCTGTTTGACCAAGGTCTGCTGTTATTACCTTTTATAGCAGAGAGGTGCACTGTAGCCCCCTGTGGGGAAGGTGATCATATTTGTTGGAGCCCTCTCCAACATTTAACTACTATTTAGTTACACTGATCCTAAACAGCCACAAACCAGCAGTGTTTGTCAAACTATTCTTCATTAGCAAGCATTACTTGTTAGGTTTTTGTTTTGTGCTTGTCTTTTACCGTGCGTTCTGTGTGTGCTCTAAATCTCTCCAGGTGAGTCTGGTGACGTCACTCCGGCAGCTGAATCAGTGCTATTTTCTCAAATCCATTTTAAAACGAATTCAGAACACACTTAAATCTCCATGTGTCAGAGCGTTCATCAGAAGTTTTATGACTAGTTAACAACTTAATTGTACAAACAGTTTCCTCTTCAGTAGCTTTACAATTGTTAAAACGATCTTATTCCCAATTCCACACTGTCTGAAAGTGTCATATGCATTCAGTATAAGCTTGTTTCAGCTCTTTGTTGAAGGTACATGATGTTTAGATGTCTGCTGCATCATTTTAGACAACACTGGCCTGTCATTTATTTGTATCTTTGAATGCTGTGCTAGAATATGAAAGAATTTTAGGCTGCACAGCATGAGTTTATACTGGCTTGTCCTCAGATTAAGGGGTTTCCTTAAGAGATAAAACAATATAGATCAAGATACAGTAGAGAGTATATTATAGTGATGTTAAATGATTAGAAAGACTACCAGACCTTGAGTTGACATTATATCACAAAAGGTGAATTAAATTCCCAGAACACAGTTTGATGGTTTAAAAAGCCTAAAATTCTACATTTTATTATGACGACGATGAACATGACGTTAAGAGGATAATGATGATGATGATGATTGCAATCTTCAATCTTTTTGTCTGTTTTAGTGTAATTATCATCCACCCAAAGAGGTAAAAATTTCCAGTATTTTACTACAATCAGAGAAAGTAAAAAAAAAATCCATATTTACTCTCAATTGTGAGTTGTATCTCACAATTGTCATCTGATATCAGTAGCTATGTACTGTAAACATAGGAAAGATTATAGGTTCTTGAGGAGGTCATTAAATCAAAGGTGACTGCACTCTTGGCATCTCACAGATGGATTCAAAACTCATTTTAATAATGATTCCTGGTTGATTTATACTTTTACTTCTGGACTTGAGTTGTACTTTATCTCATGCAGCTAATTTCACACCCCAGACAGAAGAGAAATGGGACCTTAATTGTCCAGCCATACTTTACACCAGTCATGTGATCTACTCATGCGGGCCTTAGAAATAAAGCGTGATCAACTCCACGGCGCCCCTGACAGCGCTGTACAGATAATATAACAAGGAGCGAAGAAAAAGGGCACAGAGGTTTTGATGAATGTCTTTCCACACTGGATGCTCCGGAAGTCAGCATTTGCAAATTGGCCCTCCATTCGTCTGTCAGTCAAAATGGCACATCAGATGGCATGTTGAGCACAAAGGGGAAGAGGAATTGTCCATTAATGTTAAACGGCTCCAAGTGCGCAAAGCTGGCTTCAGCAAAAAGCGCTGACAGGTAACGACGGGGTCGACATTGGCTGAAGAATAATGAGACCATACTTCCACAGAAGAATGAAATAATAAATGACACCAAAGAGATCTCGAGCTCGGAGTCAGCTTTCCACTCCAACAGCACAAAACAATCACACAGGGAAAGTAACACAGCTCTTTACACCACTGTGGGGAGGCTCTTGAAAGCACTCGCCTTGTAATTGTCACGTTGATTAGTATCACGGATATTTGCCCCACATTCTCTCTCTAGTATCTAGTTGGTCTATATTTTGTCTTTCAATCAGGGATTTTATGTGGGTCTTGATTTGGCTTAGCTCAGAGCACCAACCAAAATGTCTGCCCCAGTTCTGGTGCAGAGGGGAATTGCTCTCCTCTGACACCGGCCCCGTTCAAGGGTCCGCGCCGTCGCCTTTGTTAATGAGCCAGGCAGCCTCAACATATTTCAAAAGCTCAACACTCGAAGTAAAGTGAATCTTAACACTTTTGGTATGACTGTGCATCACTAAAGGAGTCACGTAGCTCAAACCCTGTTGATCCTTGGAGGTGTCTGATCCTCTATACTGTGCCTCTTGACTTAAAGTGGTCCCATAATAATCTTTACTTTACATCAAGCTCGTTGGCCTGCAGAGATAGCCACCATTTCTAAGGTCATATAGCATAGAAAGCAATTTATGTTGCATTCAGACAAAGAGGATGGTAAGTGAGAGTCAGATTTGGGAACTTAAAAGGTTTGAAGCCCAAAAGTGTTCATCCATCCATCCATCCTCAACCGCTTATCCTGTGGACAGGGTCGCGGGGGGCTGGAGCCAATCCCAGCTTACATCGGGCCAAAGGCAGGGTACACCCTGGACAGGTCGCCAGTCCATCGCAGGGCAAAAGTGTTCAATGTCAAATAAATAAATAATTATGAAATGAATAATGATTAAAAAAATGGTGTAAAATGTATAAATAAAAGAATAATTTGTGAGAAATAATTAAAACTCCACTCACTCCACTGTTTTTACACAAATCGCACCATCATCTTATTTTCAATCTAACAAAAGTCTTTCATTTCAAGTGTTTTCATTTCAAAATGACTTTTTATCCCTCAATAACACTTTTACTTGATGACCCTTTTTATATTGTCTTGGGCTAGTGACCATTTGGGTGGTTTCCACTTACTAAACGTTAGACAATATTTCTCCTCTCCTGTCAATATGAAATGCCATTTCAGTTTATTACAACTAGACTGAAGCGTTTTTTTACAATTCAAATGATTATTTAGTCATTGGTCTGTGATAAAAGACTGTGATAAAATCTGTTCACATAACATGAAGTGAAGACTTTTAATGTTCAATGTAACATTATCCAAAATACTTTGCAGACATACATTTAAGTATACTGATAACTAAGCTCATTATGGTTTACACAATATATTTTATATTTATTTAATATTGAACTCTTTGGGGCTCCATAAAAAGGAGGCCAAAAAACATTTTATTTGTCAGTGATGGCTTCTTTCATGAAATATGCACAAATATTTCAGAGTTACAACAGTTTTTTTACCAAGTGCTAAGTAAAAAAGGGATTTGATTTATAATTTTACTTGCAAATGTTATTCATTAATTACAAGACTCTCGTGAGGCAGAACAAAACATTGCATTTAACAGATATTATTTTAAGTGATGGCAGGGTGCCGGTGCACTCTGACTGAGCTTGTTCTACTCTGTCAACCCACCTGTCACCAAGACTTTTATTTCCATGTGGAAGAGGTCCCGATGATCTGATGAATTATTTACAAAATATTATGTAAATGATGAAAATCTCTGTTGTCCTTTTTTCAGGGAGAGTGCTTCTCACACTCAGCTGGGAATATGTCAATTTGAGAAAACTGATGTGGAAGTTTTCTTGGTGTACTTGATGCAGCCTATATAAACACAAATTAAAGCAAGTAAAGCAGCACCGCCTACTGAGGTAGAGCTTTAAACATTAGAGGGGAGAGCTGAGAAAAGCTTTGCTTTATGCAAAATGTCCTCTGATGCAATGTAAACGACAAACAGACGAGAGCCAATCGTCTTTTTGATTCCCACAAAAACAGAAGTTGTTTACTTCTCGGCTCCACCAGTGGAGTGGGGATTGCTTCCAGCAGATGCAGTCTTGCCAGCTTGTGCGTCATTGTTGTATTTAAACAGTTTAAACAATTTGTACCGCCTTGAAAAATGACAGCAAACAAAGCTATTCTGTTCTCAGAAAACAAACTGTGCCAACAGAAAATAAATTCATGTGTGTTGTGTAGCAGCTACATCAGAAAACAGTCCAGTCAAAGCGAATATGTTTATCAGATGTTCAATGCAACATACCCACAGAGCTGGAGATTCATGATGGCCAGAGACTGCCTACTTCTTTATATCTGTATGTGTGAACCCAATAAAAACAATATAAAGAAGACAGCGGAGGAGAGCGAAAAATAAAGATAACAAGTATCTGAGAATAAGATGTTGAGATTGTCAAGTAATTAACAGTAAATACAAGATCCTGTCCATCAGGTTAAAGGGATGCTTCCAGATAAAGAGGATTAAGGCCTGAAGGAATCATTGGTAATGGAGTTAAGCTGTCAATATGCTCCATCAGAACTGGTTGTTGGATGGTCGAATAGCTTTGGAAACCTACACCACCAACTTCCCAACATTAGATTATAGGGGCTGTGTCTGTGTCTGTAACTTTCCAAAACTGACAATCCGTTAATGACAGCCACGTTACACAGTGATTGGTGGACAAACTGAAACAAGGAACCAAAGCTCTGTGTTTAATTAAGCGTCTCTGAAGATGTTCAGTCTGAGAATGACAGGGGATCAGGAGCAGCCAAAAAACTAAACTGAAAGTTTCAAAAGCCCATTCTGTTCTTTTAATCAAACTTGTTAAAGCTGAGCAGCAAGAGGGGCCCATTGATGTGTTCATTCCTGTAATTTGTTTCCATTTGACACACCTCACTGCTCTGTGATGCATAGAAGGGGATTATAAAATACACTTACACTTCTAATTTGGACCTAAGTGACTGGATGAGTTGCACCTTTAAAGAATGCATATTGTATTCCTAAAGAATTCAAAGTAGGGTCAGGGGAAATTAAAACTTTCAGCATCTTTGTTTGTTTAAATGTGTGTTTTTCAGATGTTGCATGAAGGCAGGCTATGAAGTACAGAAGGAGAAAAACTGCACAGATTTTCTCAGAGGAGATCAGTGATTGCAAAGTAAATATCAGACAGAAAGTCGAGGAGCAGACTGTGTGTATGTGTGTGTTTGAGTGCATCACACCATCACAAGTGTTTTGTGCCGAACAAACATGTAGCCCATTTATGAGAAGACATCTGGCTGTCAGAGTTGGTGGCCAAATAAAGTGCAGTTTTAAGAGTGGATACTCCAGATTTTAACAGTGACATTGTAGCAAGCTGATGTATTTCTGCTCTGTGTGTAAAATTAAATAATAATTTAAAAAGTTATTATTGTAGTAAAGGAGAAAGACTTCAGACTCGACCCGGACTGGAGGTGCAGGACTTGTGAACAATGTTTATTTTTTAGAAAACGTCTTATAAGCTTGCTGTTATTACATACTATGTATCTGCTGCGCGCGGCCACACGTGAGAGAAGACTAACACCGGCACCTGCTGTGCCATTCATCATAAACTTTGGCTTTAAAACAAGACCCAAACAAAAGAAGCGCTGAACATAAAATAGGTTAGTAACCTGAGGATAGTGAACATGCTTAGCTCAGCATTGGCTATCTAACGTTAGCTACAGGAGGTTAACTCCTCCGACTGTCATTTGTTATGAAAAGATGAGCGAGTGTTTGTTTGCTTGCCAAACTTGCGGTGGTCGATTTAACGTAATCATTTATGTCCTGCTGGCTGCCATCACGGTAACAGGTTTATTGTTGTTCATGTAACGTTACAGTTTTATTTAGTCATAACGTTACACTGGTTTGAGAGTCTGGGGGATGTGTTGACTTACAATAGTTGTCATTTGTCAGTTGTCATTAATTGCATTGCACATTACATAGTTGTGCTCTCTAAGTGAAAAACAGGTTACAGTTACAGAATTCCTCATAGCTGTGCAGTGTTCTAAGCAGCCTGGATTGAACGCAGCAGGTGATACAACATTCATTATAACCACGAGTGACGTGAGACTTGACTTGGACTCTAGCTCAAAGACTTGTGAGCATCACTGCCATCCTTATCATGCTGTTTAGCATGATTCCGAGAGACAATGGAGTGTAATGAAAGATGCCAGAGGAAACAGAGGCCTTACAAGTGAGACAGCTGATTTCCTCACTAATGATCTGGGGGTGGACTAGATTAGAGGGTATAAACTGTAGAACACAGTGCATTTGTCTTGTTTAGCTAAGATTGTGGTGCTAAACTCATATCACCGCTGCTCCAGTCCCAACTTCAAATTGAATGCCAGGGCGATTGTTTGTTTCCAAGAGAAACTGTGTGGATTTGCTGTAATGAACAGAATAATCCTTGGGCGCAGTGATTGCTCTTTTTTTCCGCTTTTGGTGTGTTTTGTTAATAGCGCCTTTCATGATAAGTGATTACCTTCATCCGTATTAGCAGCTGTTGGAGGAAAACGCACAGTAAGTACGCACAATGAACCCTGCAGGCAGTTGCTAGAGGTCACATTATATGGCCAATCATCGCTTCATTTGTTCTCTTTAAGTGTGTCATAATTGTAAAGGCCCGTGGTCAGTGGTCACGAGTGGTAATCATGAGTGACAACTGGCAATTTTGCAGGGCCTGCATGCAGTCAGCACACTGCATGTGAAGCCATTATTTCTGTTCAGCAGGCCTGACAGTATCTAGGGAGGATTACTGCAGCTTGCCGGTCCCTTGTTGTTGTTGTTGTTGTTGTTGTCGTCCGTGGTGGTGTTGGTGCCTTGACTCCGCAGGTAAGACGCACCAGTAAACACAGCCTGCAGCCTGAGTGGAGAGTACTGCCTGTGACAAAGTCCATTCTGTCAGTGGCATCCAATCAATAACAGCCTCAGCAGCATCCCACTGCACAAGCTGTGTGTGTTGAGCCGGGAAGCAAAACGTGGAAAAAAAAGCCACCTATCTTTTTCCAATATTCTCTTCCATCTTAGGGAGTGGGGGCTACCTAAAACACTACAACAACAACAGCAAAAAAAAATCTTGTCTCTCCTTCCCTGGGCTTGATCCCTCCTCCTCCCCCAAGAGGGGAGTTGTTAAATTGTAGCTGCATACTAACAGCTTCCTCTGAATCAATTACCATTTGGATATAAATGTCACAGCTTTGGAAACTGTCACTGGGCAGAGACTGAGAGGAACTGGTGGTTTATTAAGGATGGAATGGATGCTGAGGGTTTCATAAACACACACATTCTTGCTGGTAAAATAAACAAAAAAACTAATTTTTCCAGTTAAACTATCATCTTTTACTTGGATATGCGGTGTAGAGGCAGAAAATAGGAAATGGAAAATCCACTGCCCACACGGTATGTGTGCAGTAAAACTGGATGTTACAGCAGGTTGCTCTAATCTCCCAGGAGACTCTAAAGTGTGAATTCTATAAGTAACAGAGTAAAGGCAGGCTACAAAACCATTCAGAGTTGTTATAGATGACCTTTGCTGTGGCAACATAAGCTTTGCATGTAACCGAAACCAGACAAGTCCAGAGAAAACTTCCTCAGATACAAGCGGTCACCGTCAGTGTCTTGAAGAAAGCAATAAGGCTGAATGATTGAAATGTCAATATAACATTTACTTTTAATAACCTAGAGTCAATAAGGACTTGACGTGTATTATGAGAAGAGGAATCTCTTAGGCCTTCATCCTCCTCACATGGTTTGCGGACAGTGTTTGTTTAAAAAAGAGAAGAAGAGCTGATGCTCAGTCTACACCAGACTGGAGTCATGGCTTTGACTTCATTCAGAGATATTGTATCCAGGCTGCAAAACACTGGAGTTCTGTAACTTGGTTTTTGTGATATTGTCTCGCCATAATGAGAGTCTAGATGCAGGCGTGTGTGTAGACCTCAGGCCTGGCAGCCTATGAATATGTCCTCATACCCACTACCTCAGAACACAGGGTGTTTTTAAATTCTTCTTGTCTAAAGAGGAACTTTACAGGGAATGTAGGGGTGAAGAAAAATGCTCCCAGTCCTCGTCCAAGTTTGGGTGGAAATGCAATTTTTCTTTATCCAATGCCAATACATGTATTTTATTTAACATAATTTGTGCTACTAATACCAATATTCCATTATCAAATCAATCAAAAAAGGTAAATGTAGAAATTGCTATATTTACTTGATAATCACATCTGAAATAAAAAGTAATAAATCACATGACACAGACTGGCCACCATAAAAATACAAACACATACTCAGCTAGCTGTAACATACAGTGTATCCAACAAAGCCTTTGCCATAATGTGGTCTGTTGCCATTGCATCTGGTAGGATAGTGCTCTGCAAACCTTTCTGTAACAATGCTGCTGCTGCTGAATATGATCATGTATAAGCAAGCTCATCTGCCAACAGTTTGATTATGTCACTTTGGGACAGCTTTGAAAAGGGATACTAAGAAGGAACAAGCAGCTTAGGACTCTCAGAGGTTTTACTCTGTGATGCTGGAGATCACAGTTTGATTTCACCAAGCTACTGTAAATAAAAGTAAATGCGCTAAAGCACATTTTGTGAGAGAATTTATAATTGTCACTCTCAGCTTCCACTGCTGCTGTTCTCATAGCACTTTTTTTCCAGCATATCTGTAGGCTCTGAGTCAGTTTGCTGTCATCACTCCACATACTCTGCTGCACTGAGCTCGGTGTATTCCTGCAGGGAGTGACGAGATCAGAGCTTAGACCACAAAAATCACATCATATTTGATATGTTTCATGTTTCTGACTCAGTTCAACAAATGTACGACTTGTGAGTCTATGTGATGAGCAATACTCTGCTCAGTGCTCAGCCCTCCTTCGCTGCCGCCCAACGTCTTATTTTCCAGCTCTGCTGTAACGCTAGTGCAAACGCTTCACATTCACCTGTTTCAATTGGGAAGTTCACAAGATCAGAGCCTAGTTATCTCATTTTACATCTATACATGTTTGTGGTTACATAATAAAGCGTGGCACGTGAGTCTGCTGACTAAACTCAGTGTGATGGTTTGATAAGATCACATTCTAACTCTTTGGGGTCGTTCTTGTGATTTTACATGATGTTCACGGTGGAATCAATGGCTGAAGCATGTAATTTCCTTTATATTGATAAAGCCAGTTTTAACGTGGTTAATGTGGCATTACGTTTTCTATGCTTTGCACTGTAAACAACATAATTCCTTATCAATAATAATAATAATAATAATAATAATAATAATAATAATAATCTTTATTTGTAGAGCACTTTTCAAAAACAAGTTACAAAGTGCTTTAACACGTGTAAAGACAATAATACCCAAGAGACAATAATACAAAAACAATACAAGATAAAAGCATGAAAACATATCAAGACTCCAAACATTACACTGCAAGGCTGACAGTGCTCAGGCATAACCTTTTAACAAAAGTATGTCCCTTGTGCACATCTACTTGAATATCTGTGTCATATTTGTGTATGTATTCTGCATAGTGTTGAGACTTGTGTTCTTTCAAGACGCCAGAGTGAACTTTGGACACGGTGGGGCACATCTATCGAAGCTAAAGACCAAAAAAGCAGCCATTCATCCCCAGAATTGAAAGAAGAGAACTACTGTTTTCTGTGGTGTGTAAACTCAGTTATAGCACACGCCCTGCAGAGCAACATGGGTGTCTTTGCTTTCTCCTTTTCCCAGTTATTAAATCTGAATTTTAAATTGTCTCCAAAGGGAAATGCTCCTGCCACTGCCTTTGATTTTGTTCACACTTCGAGCATGTGTCAGTCTATGAATGGCTGCAGCAGGAAGATGCATGGAGCCGCTGCTGGCATAAGATGATGACTGATATGGTCACATCTCACTGCTCGCGGAGGACACAATATGAGACGGGATCCCCATCTAGCCAAGAGTGAACTTTGCTTCACTTTGCCCACTTAATGGTCCAGCGCCACCTGCCAGTCAGCCTTTATCACCTCCATCACTCCACTTAATCAGAAGTGCTGGCTTAGGACTCCCTCTAATCAGGCCAATTATACTTTAAGGCCCTGTCTTTCTGGCAGATGTCCTTTTAGTTCTGGAAACTCTTTGGCTTTCCTCCTGCCTTTCTGGCAGTGGCCCAGCCAAGCTTTCAGAGAACAACCTTGAGCATTTGTTTTATTTTTGTATTCTACATAACCTTTATTTAACAATGGAGGTCAACTTAAACTAATTGGTATTCACAATGACAGTCGGGGGTTTAAAAAGGGACTTGGGTTAAAACAGAAGAACACACAACAGAGGTATATGCCAACAAGACAATTAAATCGCTAACAGTAAAAAGCAGTTGGCAATACTTTATCCATTCTCTCCATTTTGTTTCTTTCACAGACACTGACAGATGACTCCACATCACCGGCTTTGTCATCATGTCTATAAAGATCCGTCACAGTTCTGGCAGGCTTCAGTCAGTCAGAAAAGCCTGTGAAACCTGTCTGACTAAACATCAAATGAGTGTATTTTCATACTCAGCAGTGTGACAGCCATGCTAAGAGATTTAATCATCATCAACAAGGCACACATTCTTTATAAAGTACATACTGCCAGATTTCATGGCACGTGGAGCATTGCTTGTCACAAACATCACACAATCTATATTCTAAATTGTTTTTAACGCAAAGAGAAATTCATATACTCATGGTTAGCACTGCAGTCACATAATTTCGAATAAATTCTAATCTGATGAACTGGAGAACTAACTCTTCCTGTGACCTTGTAATAGTTTTTGACATTTGGGATTTCTGAAACATGTTTAATCTCAGGATAATCATGGTAAATCGGATAGCGCTATCCATCATCGCCAATTTTAATTACCTGCATATAGATCACTGTCACATGAAAAGGGCCATTAAGGGGAGTTCTGTGTGCGAATAGAAAACATTCAATCAAAATGCCACAGGCAACACGACCGGCAGCCAAGAGCAGTGATTGAACAAGAATCCCAAACAGGACATCCCGCGCTGGTGGCATTGTTCCCAGGTGGGCTGGCTATGTGTGACAATCACATAAACTAGTCTATCAGCACGGGGAGAGTTTTTGTAATATGTTTGTCCAGCTTGGTTCAGGTGAGCTAACACTCCTGGTGGAATATCACCAGGCCAAAAAAACAGGGTTAGCAAAAACACGTTGCTTCATTATTCAGAAAATTCAGATTTTTTTTTAAATCAACATGGACCATATTTTCCTTACTTTAACATATTTATAACTGACAAAATAAATATACCTACCTACTTACCTATCTTTATGACAACTATGGTGGATCTTTCCTCGTGTAAATAGAACATCAGAAAATCACGTTTGAGACTGAATAAAAAGTACATAATTATTTACAGGATGATAAAAAGAGTATGAGAGTATTACAAAGCTTAGAATGAGTAAAATGTACAACAACAACAATAATAACAAGTTTGGTACGGAAAATAACTGAAACGAAATTCCAACAGATATCAATCAGAATTTAACCTACCTAAACTACACTACCCTAGTTCCTGGCGAGCCAAATGAGGACCTCTCTGACAACTCAAGAGAAGACCCAGCTTTTTCTCCTCACTCTCCTCATTTTTTATACCCAAATCAAAGCACACGGCTCAAATTTACCTGCGTCACTTTTTGGCTCAAATTGGAGTTTCCTGACTGACTGTCAAAACACTATGATAAATCAAGTCTTTGTATAATCGTACTTTTGTACAGGCTATACACCTGGAAATCCCTGACTGACCAATTTCCTGGAATTGTCTTTTGTCCAGCACCTCTGTTTAAACATGCAAACTGTACATCTATTCGAGAGAGCTCTTTAAATCCTTACCTTCCCCTGACTAAATAACATGTAAACTATTTGTACATTTTCAAACGGCATAAATGTGGAAACATTCTTGTCTTATTTAAACGTTTAAGTTTAAGCTAAACCTATAATCTTTCTGTCAACTCTAGCTAATCTCACTTACACCCTGTCTTTTTTGGCAACAGCCCTGTTATTTTGTTCTTTTCTCATTCTTTTCTAAATCATTAGACTCTAATTCTTGTCATCCAAACGACTAAAAGGTTCATTTCAGACCAGAGTTCCAAGGCACGAATGTGTACGCACACACTTTTTGTCTGACCAAAAGTGGAGTGTTACAGAAATCATATACTGTATATTAGGGCTGTCCCTGACTAAAGATTTGCATAGTCCAATCAGAATCATCAAGTCCTGCCTATAGTCGACTGATAGTCGATTCACCTGTTTTTTTGTGCAAGGCGATTTGCTAGCGGGGGTTGGGGTGGGGGGTTACATACGGCAGCTCTGCTTTAATCTTGAGAAGCTGCAGAGCTGCATTCTCTTTTCATTCAACTTACACTGTAAATTTCCAGCTAAACTGAGGCTTTTTGAAGACCTCTCTCTCTCTCTCTCTCTCTCTCTCGCCTGTCATTCACAGGTCTTATGCAGAGTTTTACGTGCATTACTGCTGCGTTCCTCCACTGCCACTGCACACATACACGCTACGCCTACACATGCGCACTGACGACCCAGGGTTAGGGTTTACAATTTTGGATTTATTCACGCACTTCAAAAACATTTTTTGAAAGTTTTATTGTTTTTACATGTTTATTTATAGCATTAAACATTCAAATGTGTATTGTAATAAGCAGTATATTAAATTATTGGGAGAAAAGTCATAGTTCTATGTAAAATCACGCTGAGCACCCCCATATTGGCAAAATGGCATGATCCTTGTTTCACTGCGATGCTTTGACTTTGAGATTTACAGTCGAATCAGGCTCCGCCCATCGAAGCATCGAATCTTCAACTATTTTGGGGTCAGCCTAATATATATTATACAATATTCAACACTTACTGAATGTACACTGATGTTTTGCTGGCTTAATTCCAACACAACAGTTGTTGATGTATGGTGAAACAAACTGAACTATATTCACCACTATATTGTTGAGAATACAGCCAAAGTTTTGGTTTAATGGTCTGCTGAATTCTAAAACTGCTGTCAGGTCAAAGTTGAACCAGAAAGTCGCTTTGTAGAATCTAATGGACACTTGGACAATGGAGAGGCTGGGTAATAATTTTAACATTTGTCCTTGTATTCACCACCAAGAAAGGGGTTTAGAGTAGTGGTTCCCAATAACAGGATAAATCTGACAAGGCTGTCGCACCAAATCTGTTTCATTCGGTTTAAATAAACTCTGCGTTTGTCTGTTTGGTGTGAAAGATGTCAATCATATTCTGGTGTGGACCAAACCTCTTGAGAGGAGCAGCCAGAAGGGTCTCACTCTGCTGCTATTAAATCCAGCAACTGATTGTGTGTGATCTCAAAAGTGATCTGTATGAGTTACGCACATATTCGTCTTTTTGCAAATCATTTGGTAACCAATGTAACGCATGCAAATTCAGGGAGTTTTTCTAAATCTATCAAGTGTGTTGAGCCTGTGTCCTATTTCTATTTATTTTTGCTGTTATTCCTATAAAAAGTGAGTGAAAAAGTGACCACACAGTTACTATCTCATATTATTAAGGTGCAAAATAAGTCTTTTTTTTTTTTATTTGTCTTTGGTTTCTACCTATTCATCACTGTTCAGTCACTGTCATAAAATCCATATTTTAAAATGTTCATAAAGTTATAAATGGGTAGAATAAAGTTTGGCAGAACATATTTTTTGTACCAGGGAACATGAAAATTCTAATGTAATAATTAGACAACAGAAAGAAATATTATTGTTAATATTTTCAAATTCATGTAAAGGTCATGTTGCTTATTCCAGTCTCATTATGTGATGGAAGGGAATATAAATTGCATGCATATGTGAACATACTGTACAGATTACATCAAAGCATAACTTTGGCACATTTGGAGGTAGAGGAGATACATAACCATATCTGAAAGCATATGCATACGCTTTTTACCTGTATTAGCGCCTGACAGGAAAATAAGTGGTGTAAACTCAAACTGTATTGATTATGAGTTTGTTATTGCCTGCAGCAAAAATACCCAGGAGGATGTTCTTCCCTTGGATTATGACTATGATGTTGGTGCAGCACCAAAGCACCCATAATCACAGAGAACATCCTGAAGGTTATTGCAGCTTTAATACAATGCCTGCAAAGTCTGTGTGTGCACAAAGTTTTCTCCCCAGTAGTAAACATAAAAAATAAAGTTAAAAGTAAATGTCATAAATATAGCTGAGGTGAGCTAGCAAGGAGTCAGAGAGCACATCCCAAGAGCAGCACACTCTAAATGTGTTGGTTTGATAGTAAAAAAATATTTTGAAGTTTTTAAAATTGAATCTGATCATGCACCTTAACAATCACACTGATGATTAGACAATACCTACTGTGAATATAATGACTCTATGAAGATGAACTGCACAAAATTTAAAAGGAGACTGAAAATATGGTCAGAAATATTTATTTAAACTATTATTTGAGTCATCCAAATACATTTTGTAGAAAATTCTGATGAATAAATGTGGCTGTGTGGTAGAATGGGTCGGCAGTTCTATCCCTAGCTTCCCCCAGCCCTGATGTCAAAGCGTCCTTGAGCAAGATGCTGAACCCCAAATTGCTCCCGAAGGCTGTGCCATTGGTGTGTGTGAATGATTAGTTTCTTCCTGATGAGTAGTTGGCACCTTGCATGGTAGCCTCTGCCATCAATGTGTGTGAATGGGGTGAATGTGACACGTAGTGTAAAGCGCCTTGAGTGGTCGGAAGACTTGAAAGACGCTATACAAGTACAGTCCATTTACGAAATCACTGAGTGCTGAGATCACAAACGGGGCTAGTAATTGCCATGCAACCTTAAAGGACCCAACTCAAACATTATAGTGAAAATGAAGTCCTTTTTCCTGAAGTGTTTATATTGTTTTGTCTACCCGATGTAACCATCAGCATGCTAGCCTGTGGTGTACGTTGCAGACCAACATGGACAGGAACAGGACTGAGGTTCTGGAGCAGCATGCGGTGTGAGCTGTGCCCACTGGGTTTGGTTTTCTTGCTGGATTTCTTTGCTCCCTGCTGAGGTTGTTCTGGTGAAAAAATCTCTGAACTGGGTCACAGCTGTGCTGCACACACTGGCAGTATGGCACATTTCTCTGTGACTGAGGACTATCTGAAGGCCGGGGGAGAAGACGAGCGTGCTTGTAAAACTATCCCCCCCACCACCACCACCAAGTAAGTTGAGAAGACTGTGAAGCCAGAGCAATAAATCATTAATCAACCATAAAGGGGCTAAGGGTGGAAATGTCTTGTTGTCTTTTAATGTGAGGTGGATGTATGGCACTACAGGTTGTACCTCTTCCACCTTGGTATGGCCCTCTGGCGATAGTCAGAAATTGGAGAGAAACTCTAAAACTTAGTGTGAAGATGGCGAGTAATGAAACAAAAAGAGTCTTTGAAATGTCCTAGATGGCTCTCCAGGAGAGGGCAAAGGTAAAACTCAGCTGGGTGTTAGTGGGTCCTAACCCTGCTGTCTCTTCATTCATCACTGGAAGCAGCAATCAAACTCACATCAACTAAACTCTCGAGAGTTTACTAGAGCTATGATTTTTAACTGTGGCGTATTTGCAGGAAAAAGAGAAAAACATAATGCAAACTAAAACATTAAAAAGTGAACTTAACCATTTAATAATTAATGTATGCAAAGCTGATTTAATTCCCTTCCAGCCTCGACTCTGGTGAGTTGGAGGTCTGGCATTAAATGACTTTGTCTTGCCCTCAATTACCGTGAGGAATAAAGATCACAGAATCAGAGCCGAAGTGACGCAGATGCCCAGGTTATAAATTTGTATAATCTATAACTCTGTTGGCCCAGATTGTCATTAAGACACCCTCTTATGCACTCATTGTATTAATGGCAAAATTGCAAGCGTGACCACATACCTGACAATATTTTTAAGTAATCTTCACGATCGGCAGTAATGTGGGGGTCAAAGGAAGTCAGGTCCAAAAGGTCTTTAAAGCCTAGTTGAAGATTTTGAGAAGCTGAGAATCAGTTTGCCTCTCTGCTAGAGGTCGCAGCCTGCGGCGACATCCTTCGCTCCAGCTTTGATTCACAAAATGGAAGGAAAACGCTACAAAAACAGATGCATTCCCATTTCTTTATCTTGTTTTCTCTTTTAACCTGGTCTGTGCTTTCCCTCTGGTTACTCCTTTTCACACACTCGCAGGCCCTAATTTGATTCATGTACTGTTTATTGTGTTTGTGTGGAAGAGCAGGTATTACAGGCCGAGTAGCCACTGGGGTTCTTAATAAACAAATAAACATACAAGCTCAAAAGCCTGGAGACTTGAAAGCACAAGAAAACATGGGATGGAGAATTGTGGTTAATACAGCATGACCAGCAAATATACATGCACTGACAGTTCCTGGAATGAGCTAGGTCGGTGAAAAAGTAGTTATTGCTGTGAAACATGACATTAACATCACAATTAGTCACATCTTTAATAACAATGTAGACATCAAGTCCCCACCCATGTTAGTTGCTCTGTGATGCCGTACATAGGCGCAAGGGTCAGCATGCTAACATGCTCATAATGACAAAGCTAACATGCTGATGTTTAGCAGGTATAATTTAACATGTTCACCAGCTTAGTTTAAATAATATTACACATTTGTCTCGTGAGTTTTGCAGATATTTGTAAACCAAAGCATTGGACAAATTGAAATATTGACAATGATGATGGTCACTAGAAGTCTTGGAAATCTGTGCCAGTGCGGACACTTGGCCAAGACCCCTTGGTGTCCCGGCTACCCCTTTAGCACTGTTTTTCGACACGTAGGGCTCCGTGGTCAAGTTAGCGTCAAAAAAGTATGCAACACTAGCAATAACAAATATGCAACTGTTAAGTTAATGTTGTTAAACGGTACGTTTGTTGTGAAACAGTGCATTATTAATGTTGTGAAACGTTGCAGTTTGGTGAGGTTTAGGCACCAAAACTACTTGGTTAGGGTTAGGAAAAAGTTATGATTTGGCTTAAAATAACAATGTTACTTACGTGACTTAACTTACCAAAAGTCAAGTAACATTACTTGCATAACTTATGTAACCTCGATAAAAACATTCAGTGCTGACTTTTTGTTTCAGACTGGGAACATGCCTCTGTAATGACTTGAGAGTGAAAACGGATTGGTTGTTGTGACAATTCACTAAAAAACTAAAATGTCAACCTCAGGGGATCACCAAAAAGTAATTAGGATACATCCTCTGGGAAACAAAATTTCATTGTGATCCATCCAGTAGTTGGGGAGATCACAAACAAAGTGATGGACTGATCAACATCGCCACCCACAGAGCTGCACTGCTATCATGGCTAGAAATTTAGTTAAATTAAGATAAGTGACATCTTTTGTGTTACTTTTTTGTGGTGAAGACATTATTTAATTGACATCACTGGTAGGCACAAGTGTTTTGACCCTTGGTTGCTAATGTGCGTCGCCTTTAAGGTATTTCTATATAATATATATAATTAATAATAATTATATAATAATAAAATATATAAATTGACAATATAAAATATGCAATGTGCCAGGTTTGTGCATGATATGAAATTAAATAATATTTACATGTGCAGAGACAGTTGTATTATTTGCAAGAGGGGAGTGTCAGTGGGGGACCCGGGCCTTGTTAATGAGGCCAGCTGCAAACAGGAAGAAGCTGCTTTCGTGGCGAGAGGTTTTGGTCCTGATGGACCGCAGCCTCCCGCCAGAGGGTAGAATCTGAAACAGTTTGTGTCCAGGGTGGGAGGGGTCAGCTACAATCTTCTACAATCAACATTATATCATTATATCATCAATTGAACGTTATATTTTTTCTGAAGGCATATAAAACATTAAACAACTCTGTTATTTAGTGAATATTTTATTCTGTCTGTTTATTGTCTGTCGAGAAATGTTGGAGAAACGCAGCAATCTGGGATGAGTTAGTAGGACCAAGAGGCTGCTATTTTTACACACTGTTCTATTGCAAGGGCTTACATTATGTCCTTTTGAATAGAGGTCAGGTCCTCTGCTCACAGTCAGGTTCTTTGTTTAACTCCTGTATTACTGGAATGATGTGACATGTCTGGAAATAAAACTTTTCTATAAACACAAAAAACAAACTTGAGATCAAAGTGCACATAGTGTACAGTCTTTGTCTTGTCAGTCTTTGTATCCAAGGACTCTTGGATATCTTATCTTTAGCTGCAAAAAGAGCTGTTGATGTTAAGAAGTCCAGATGTCAGAGATCACAGGTGTACTATTTGTAAATTCTATCTTGGGCTGCATTTTGCTTCCAAATTGGGGAAAGCATTACACTTTAAACAAAGCATTCCTTAAAGATGGTTTCTCATAAAGCAAAATCCTCCTCCGAAGAAACCCAGTGTCTCAGCTGTTGCCTGCAATCACCAGCTAATTGTAGCACAACCTCGCGGCTATTAGTCCTCCTTGGCCCGGCTTGCCATTAGCTGATTAGTGCACACCCACTATCTTATTAATGTAAATCCCTGAAAGAAAATATGGCTGAGACACAATATTTATTTTGCAGGCTATTCACATGGTACACAGTCTCGGTTGGCTCGAATGCTTTACAGAGATTTTTAATGAGTCTTAACCAACCACCAAAGAGAACGATTTATTATTCCATCCTGCTGCCTGCTTAAATGGTAAAAAAAAGCAAATAAATTAAAAGAAAAAAAGTTTTGCAGCAGGAGGAGGCGCCTGCTGAGGTGAATATGCTGCATTTTAATTTACTGTTTGGGAACAGCGGTAATCCATCTATGTTTGTATCTCAACAAATATAATTTAGACCCCGTACGTATCTTGTCTGCACCAGGTGATATACAATGCTCTTTCCTTTGTTGACTCTTTCCTTATAAATTAATCAGTGAGCTTGTCCCATCTCTCATTATGTGGCCTAGGTGTTGTGTGACTGCAGCTATACTGCATTCTTAGCAAAAAGAATGATAATTGATAACAAGACAACTTTATTGATTTATATAATGTCTTGTTATCCTGTTTGAACAGGCAGCCTATCAAATATTTCTACATGACAGTCCACATATCATTTGTATTTCTACAGTGTCTGTTTTTCAGGGCCTCATTTTTGTATCTAATTAAAATGCATTCAGCATGCAGTATTGCAACAATGCAGTGAATGCAAATTTCTGCAAATATACATTTGCCAACTTCATGTCTTTGGCCACCGATTCTAAACTTCTTTTCCCCATTAAAATCTAGAGATGTCCACTGTCACCTCAGCACTCTTGGCTGCAGCCAACATGAAGCCCTCATCCTGTCTCATGCTGCTTGGGCACCTGCCAATACGTCCTCATTTAAGAAATCGCCTGGGCTGATAAATGGCCGCACTCTCTGTCACCATAACTAACAGAGTGCCAGCCGCCCATAGGGTCGGCAGAGAGGTGCTCAATCTGGTGTGACAAAATTACATTTTGTGTCGGCCAGTGGGATGAGAGCAGGTGCCTGCAGACAAGAGCCAAATCACAGCATTGCCAGTGCAAAATCCCTCCCTACTGTGTCCTAACTGGGTAATCCTTCCGTCTCACTCTCTAACAATGTTATCTGATTTGCTGCAATGCTCTCCCAAAAAAGTATGGAGCTAAGGGCAGAAATCTTTCTATGTCTTGAACCTTGAATCAATACCGAATCAATACAGCAAGCTTCATTGTGCGCCTGTGGAAAAAGAGGCTGTTTTCTGCAGAGGTGTCTGGCCCTTATATGCCTGCAGCAATCAGCCAGTCAAACAAGGAGCTATTATGGATTAATGTCTGTTTAATTAGCTTGTCACAGTAAATTAATATGACTTTCCCAAAATAGTACAGGCTCAGCAATATATTTTATTAGCAAAACAATTCTAGTGCCAGAGTCAAATGATTTTTCATATTACTTTAACCTTAAACATTAGTAAAGGATTTTCTTCACTTCCTGGTAGAGACAGAGAGGGATATCTGGGACAGGGTATTCCTGTGGAGGGGGAAAAAATGAGCTAAATTTGGTGACATGTTAATTTTGGACTCTCCCCTTGTCCACTGGATGGGGTTGATTAATGTGGCTCCTTGTCACAGTGAGCTGGCAGAACCAGGACAAGCGCAGAGTTCCACCCTGCCCTCCCTTCTCCATCGACTGTAAGTTTATGGTTCTGCAGTCACCAAACAACACTGAGTGACAGTATCTGGATTGTGTGATCGGCTGAAGAGAAACACAAAATGATGAAGAATTGTGTGAAAAGAATACAAAATTGTCATATAAGTTTGAGCATTCAGGTGCAGCTAATGTTCAGCTAATTTCTGTGTTTTGTTCAGCAGGGATTTGATCGCTCTATATTAACTTCAGGCTCCAATGGCTATGGACTTGACTACTTGACTTTCATTGTTGTAGACCGAGCCACAAAATCAGACAGAGCAGTGGTTTCGTTAATTCAGATCCAGGAGATTAACTTCATCTGAAAGTATTCTGTGTGAGAGCTGCTGTATCTCAGAAAGCCCTGATGGCTTCGCTTTTTGACATAGACCTTCAGTAACAAAGGTTGCTGGTTCAGCTCTGTCTTCATTAAAATATTAAAGCACAAATATTTATTAAATGCATGCTTGCTGTATTTATGTTTTCTTCTGTAATCCTTTAAGTATAACTCTTTTTTTATTTTTACAGTAACAAAACAAGCGAAACCAACAAATGTTTACGTCAGGGTATATACATGAATCCTGAAGTAAAATTCAATACCTTTTTAAGACCTTTTTCAAGACCTTTTCATCATATTTTAGGACTGTCATGCCCCGATGAGATGTGTGTTAAGTGAGCAACACACCTTTAAAAGGAATTTATTAATTATAATTAAACATATTTAGAACATTACAACAGGTTGTAACCTCACCTACAAATTGAGGCATTCACCAACTTTCTCAGTTGACGTTTATATGCGCAACATTACTGCAAAACAAGTGAAACACAGTGTGTTTTTGTGTTTTAGTTGGTTCAAACTAGATAACGTTAGCTTGCCTGCAAATGCCAACCAGCTGATAACTACCTGATATAGTTGTAATTTAATTTCAGGGTGTACTGTTAGTTGCAATCTCAAACCCTACTGCTAAAATCCACTAAAAACTACACAGTGCACCTTTAACTTACACTTACTATAAATTGATTTTGTGACTGTAAAACTAAACACTGTTTGTTTGTCATAACTTTCATTGACCTCTGTATCAATACAGCATAATTCAAATAAGAAGGGAAAAAACCTGAAGAGAATTAATTGAGTGATGGATAACATTAGTAGTGTAGGCGGTGTAGCACAGACATTTGAGATCAACAGCTGCTGTCTGCACCTAAAGCTGATTTGTGTTCATTTTTATAACAATAACTTTAGTTATACAGATGTAAAACAGAACAAGGGCAACATATTGCTCTCAGGAGGAGGCGGCTAGAAGCAGCACATATTGGCACAATGGCATCCTGGCTCTGGCTAAATCTACTACAGGGGCTCCATTCACATACTGGAGGAGGAGCTAGTATACATGACTGTATTAGTATAATATTATAACATTATATTAAAGGTATATTGTTAATACAATAGAAAACAGTTAGCTTGATATTAATGTTGTTTATATGATGTTACTATATTATAATTACATGTAATAGTACAGTATATTATAGCTGGTATAATATTAATTCCAGTTACAGCTGTTTCAGTTTGGGGGTGTTTTTTATTCATTAACTTTGTGCACAGTCACACAGTCGCTACACCCTGCCATCTAATTTTGGCTATGCAATATAAATAATAATACGTTCACCCACACTTTTAGCATTCAAAGTCTTTGGGTAAAAAATATCTACAAAGTAATACCTTGTTAAATGAAAATAAAAACTTTTAAATTCTTTTTAATGGCCTTCATTTTCACAAAATTGATTTATTACCTTTTAAGACCCTGCAGACAACCTGTACTTGAGCAGGGATTCAACCCTTCAACCAGACTAGTTGTTGCTGTGCAGCCATGCCATAGAGAGAGGTAATAACCACCAAAAAAATAAATAAAAACTTTAAAACTTGTATTCTCAAACAGAAATTTTTTCCACTTGCAAATGTATGAATACATCAGCAGTGGGTCATTCATGTACTGTACACTCTTATTGTAGTAAACACAACCCTGTTTGAAGGCAGCAGTACAACACATTGTACAACTGCAGACATCTGAAATTTCCTGTAGAGGGATGATTAGCTTGAAAGATTCAGAATCCATGGTTTTAGTTGTCTTTAGTCAAAAAGCTATACATCAATCCACACACTGATGGAACAAAATACTACATCTTCTTGTTATGCAGATGAAATAACATTAATTTAACTCTCGATGTAAATTACAATCCTCAATAAATAAAACAAAACAGAATCACATTTAATGAATCTGTTTATTTTTTTCTACCATTTGTAAGATAATATATACAAGGTGGTGGGGGGGGGTTACAGCAAGTGTAACTTCTGACTGAAATACGTCTACATTGAACTACTCTGTACTTTAATAGACTTGGATGCAGGTACATGTATTACCATGCACAAAATACAAAAAGGAGCAACCTCTCACTGTTACCTTTTCTTATCTGTCTTAAGTATTGGTCTGTAATTCTGCTTGCTCCAGAGGGCCACAGTGCAGCTTACACAGTGCATTATGTGAGGAGAATAAACAACTCTGCCCCAAGACAGCAGTTAGATGACTAGAACAATGCTAACAAACCGAAGGTAAACACAGGCCTGCCTGTGTGAGCACCTGCTCATAGAGATTAATGTGGGCACTGGGGCCAGTAAAAGCATCATTATCATTCAGTCTTATTTAGTTGGCACTGCAATACAAGGTCAGGCCAGATGTTCTGTAGACAGAAAGAAGCGTATCAATAGTGTTGCATTCTCATTATTAGGCTGGGATGTGTTGTATTCATAGACACAAGGCCATTATAAGCGAGCCAACTCTTTATCAAACCATTGTTTATCAGTTTGGATGTTCTACAAAACGATTTAAAATCATCTCTACCATTTGTACAATATTTATAAAAACAGCTTGGATAAATCACCTAAATCCAATTAGCAAACGTTACTTTATTTCTCCTCATTTCGGAGAAAACAGCTGCTCAGGTCATTATGGATGATTGCTTTTGTCAAAACAAAGTGAGAAGAATAATTTGTTAATTAAAATCTACAGTACAATTTTGGGTAGTCCTATTGGCCCAAATTATTCCACATAACAGAAATAATTGTTGGTCTGAGTCTAGTTAGGCAGGTGCGTAATCAGGGGACGGGGGTCACTTGTCCATCCGTAAGTGAATAATTGAAAAATGGATATTCGTCCCTTCCAACATTTGTAATGACCATTCATCAAATATCTCTAAAAGCTAAAAGAAAGCTAATTTTCTCAATGTCTGACTGAAGATTTCACCCTAAGGCCAGTGGCCTTATGGTTAGAAAACAGGCTTGTTCAAAAGGGTGGGCAGCAAAGATATGAGTGAGGTTTGATGAACCACATGTCCTCGTACCTAGACGACAAAATCGGTCGATTGAGTGAGAGTCCTGAGTTTACATCACTCATCCGTCCTGCCCACCACATTGTCACCAGTAATACTACATCACCTGACTTCTTCTGCCATTAGTGGTCGCAGGCAAACTAAAAACATAATAATAATAAGCAATAAGCTATATAATAATCAACCTACACGGCCGATTTCTGGTGAGGACTAATTGTTCCAAATGTAGTTTATACTAGGTATATAACACACACACACACACACACACACACACACACATATATATGAATAAGAGATATTAAAATATAACAATATATAATATTACAATTAGAGGAATGTTCTCTTGTTATTGATCCTGTTTTCTAATTCTCTCTACTGTATTTATTTCACCATAAAAGATAAAAAGCCCGAGTATGTTCTAAAATAGTTGTTTTAATGGTCTCTATCCAAACAAATTTCAACTCCCTCAGTAGCTACATATAGTTCTTCTGGGCCCAGCCGGTGCTTTGGGTTAAAACTAGTTGTTATATATTTAATTTTTATGCTATTTTTGTAAACAGCTTAAAAAATAAATGACTGGGGTTTTGTAAAGTTGTAACTGTAATAGTGGTAAATTACTCCCAGTCGTAGATCTCAGTCAATCAACCCACTGGCTAATATGTAAATTAAAAAGCTGAGGAAGAGTTACAGTATGTTTGTTGTTTGAAAGGCAATCTAGCTTGTTGGTAATCTGAACCCAAAGTAATACCATCACTTAAGAGAACATACTGATCAGCCTGTTATGTGTAGCATGCAGCCATGGTTTGACAAAAAAAAAAAATCTTAACTCAAGGTATACTTACTTTCTTTTTCCTGTTCTTTCAGCTGCATTTTTTGGTCTCCAATGTTTTCTTTTTATGAAGCTTACAGCATCAGTTCCCAGTAATGCAGTTGTAAACTCTGCAGTACCACAGTAATGTTTTAGAACACAATAGCAGAAATCATTGACATATTAGAGATTTGTCTCTGCAAATTGAGTTACATATCATGGCAAAATGAATTCAAACCAATGCCTGCCTGAAAGGACAAAAAAAACTCAAAACACCTATATGCCCAGGAAAAGAGTGTAAAAAAAGGTGCAATAAGCAAGTTGTTTACATGAAATTACACATCAAACTGGAGCTGCAACAGAGAGTACCTCTCATTTCTTGTTTTGAGATTGTGTAATTTCACTTTATTTGCATAGATGAGCCTTTGGTGCCTAGAAATCTTTAAAAAGGGAGAACTCTAAATTGCATCACATTACTGTGTGGTGGCCCTACGTGGTATATGGAGTGCCAATTTACCATCACACCCAACATTCAGACCCTTTGCATCAAAGAGCTGCAACAAACAAAGAACTGATGTCAGTCTGGTAAAGGATCCGTATGGAGAACAGGGGGAGTAAACACACCTGTATAAGACAGAAGGCACTCTTCTTATCTTCTTCAGCAAGCTCTCCATCAGCATCACTCTGACTTGTGATTTGGCTGGCTGGGATCTTGCGTGGCAACCTCATCCATCTTTATCGCTGCTCCAGGAAGCATGCGGTGATGGGCGTCAGATGACAGACGCAATAGAGCCACCGACTTTATCCATCGGCATGTCGTCTCAGCTTCACCCTCTGAGAACTTTGAAGGGCAACTTCCTCAGACTGATAGCAGCGAGATGAATGCCAGGATGAGGCCCGGAGGCTATTACTTCATTCCCAACTTCATTCATAGTATTCATGTTCAGGGCCATTGCTGCCTTGATGCGTCTCAAGCTGCCAGGCCGTGGAAGATCCTGTTTAGTGTGACTTTGCAGGTAGATTCACAAACAAGCATTGGATACATTTTTAAGCAGACAAAAATAAAAAGGACAGTCTCACACATCTCATATTCACAGTGGAGGTTTTGTTTTAAAGTGCCGCACAGCACCCAGAGCACCAGGCAGGAAAACACCTTGATTTATTTAACAGCAGTGTTCAACTGAGAGAAGTAAGGTTTTATGACAACTCTTGCTTTGAATTAATGATTTATTTGTCGTGTTCTGGCATGCTCATTTTCTTTTATTTTGTAAATCTATCAGCCTATTGTTTTTTTGACAGTTTAATTCTTCAGCCACATTCAAGCTACTTAAAAATCATCAAACGTGCAAATATTGATGAAACAAAGGAAGACCCACTTAACATTCACCTCCTTCCCATAAAAAATCTGTACAGTAAAGTGAGACATTTCAACTGGAGCTATTCAGATATGCAGCTTAATTATGGATCAACTATGTGTGGGCATAATAAGCATGGCTAATACAATGGGTCTTTGCACAATATGTGTCTCAGTGTATAAATTAGTGACAGTTTAAAAATAAAAAGGGGAAACAAATTACACTTTATTATGAAGCATTAATTACATTATATTGCTGCAGGTCACAGGTTGGTCTTTCATTGCTGTGAATTATAAAAACAGATGTGGAGCACAGTTCAAAAGTACAAGAAACTGTAGCTGCTGAGGGTTTGGATTTGGAGTTCATCAAATCTGAATCCAGTCAAATCCCTTAAATAAAACTTGAGTTTTTCCAAGTATCAACGTTATAAATTAGTAAATACAGTATTTAACCACAACTCTGGGGCTGATATTTCAAACCACAAAAAAAACATTTTTTAATTAAAAAGCAAATAAGTAAAAGATTCAATAAGAGATTTGATAGAGCTTAAGAAATTTCTCCCTTGGTTGGATGGATATTATATGCAAAGAATGTGGTGAGAAGCCTCTAACCATTATCCTATTTCCCACCCCAATTATCTAAATTAAAAACTGTGTCCAACATGATGCCATAAAACTAGATTCAGAAAAGAAAATACTACAGTTTTATCTCTGTTTAGCACAGACATATGGACCTGTAGCCTATCTAACCACAACACTAAAAACAGGGGAAATTATTAACTTAGCGCCATCAAATGCAACGTTTCAACCTAAACTACAAAACAGATTGTTCGTCATTGTTTTCAAAAATGGTTATAATCACGGTTCCATTAAACACAGTTACTGATCTGCCACTAATACTATTAAAGGTAAAACTTGGTAATTTAAAGTCAGACACTTCAATCCGCCCAGACCTCCTCTTTAATAGGTTTTGCGGTGATACAACAAGGCTACACTTCATCCCAACCTACGTAAAAATACATTTTCTTGTACAGTGACCAATTCTGTCGCATTAACACATTAATTAATTAATGCTGACAATTATTTTATCGCACGTTAACGCAGTCTTTATTATTATTTTGAAAGTCCGTTGCTCACTTGCTTTGAATACACAGGAGGGGTGGGGTGTTGATCAGCCTGCAAATTACCCACCCAAACAAGCAGCGGAGGGAGGCCGCGAGTAAATGGCAGGCGCTCTATGAAGAGTAACCATGACAACGGCTTCAGTGCACTACACAGCTGATGCCTATTTAACTTAAGTTAAAATTATACATAACTTTACCTGATAGGCCTTCATCTAGTTTTGCGGGGATGGTCTGCTGTGCGAATTCCCTCCTGTTTATGTCCTATTTAGTAAACAGTACTAGATTCTGGAAACTCAAACGGTGAGGATCAGTCTCTCTTCCAATGATTTGTGCTACACGTCGCAAACAAAAAGGTCGAGACAATTCAACTTGGGTAGCGGGCGGGCATGTGCGTGAGGCGAGCACAACTGCAACACTTTCACGGAAACACGCCTGCTTGTCGCTACACCTTGTGCTCAACCACTTCACCTCACTCTAACAGGGACACTTGCTAATGAACATAAGCCATGTTTCCATCTAACTGTCTTGCAAATTTTAAGTGTACTTTTCAAATGTCGCAAAAAATGCGAAATATGTGCGTTTCCATCAGCTGGTTTGGAGCGAATAAACCAAGCTACGGCAAGCGTAGTTACGTCAGTAGTTGGCGTTACACATGGCTGTAATAAATAAGACGTATGGGTTCCAAACCAGAAACAAAACCAGTAGAGTTGGTGCTGCCTGTCTAAACAGTAATGTCTTTAGCTGCCTTTTGAAAGCATCCACAGAATCAGCAGATCAAAAGGGCGCAGGCAGAGCAGTTCAAACTTTGGGGGAAGTTTGGACTTGCTCTAAAAGCTCAATCACCATGAATCACCAGACAGCAAACTTTGTCATATCCGCATTGAGCTGTAAAAAATGTTCTTCTGTCCAGTCCCTAATAGTGTTTGGACAGTCTAGATAATCCAAAAGCCTCACTGGGTTTGAAAGAAAAATGGAGCTGGATGTCATCCACAAAAATTATGAGTGATATTAAATCTGTATATGATCTTTGACAAAATCACCAGATATTAAGAGAATAACTGGGGCCCCAGAAACGATTACTGGTGGACACCACAAGACAGTGGAGAGGAATCCGACACAGCGTCTCCAACAGAGTGGGTGAAACATCTGTCAGTGAGATAGGATGAGAACCAGTCTGATCCTGATATGCCCACGTCACGTAGCCTCTTAATCAGGATCCAATGGTCAATTGCGTCAAAGACAGAGCTGAAGTCAAGAAGTACAAGAGCAGAGTACTCACCCACATCAGAGGACATCCTACCCTCAAAAGAGCAGTTTCAGTAGAGTGCTGTTTTCCTGAAACCTTGACATAAATTTATCACAGATATTGTGCCTCTCCAACACTGCAGTGACTTGGTTGGCCACAATCTTCTCAAAAATTTTAGATAGAAGTAGGAGTTTAGATATGGGCCTATAGTTTATGGGCAAAGCAGGATCTAGGTTGGTTTTCTTTCATACGGGCTGGATAGCTGCTTGCTTAAAATAGGAAGGGACTCATCTTGTAGACAAGGAACAGTTGATGATTGCTAAAACAGCGGGGCCAATAACTGGCATAATTTTTAACAAAATAGAGAAGATGGTATTATATCCAGAGGGCTTAACGATAGTTTCATCTTCCTAATTAAGTTCATCAAATATTCTAGGCTGATAAGTTGGAAAGAGTCCAGAGCAGTAGTAGTTAGGGAGGGACTAGAGTTTGGCAGGCAAGTCCCAGGATGAATACTGGATCTAATAGCTGCAACCTTAACAAAGAAAGGAAGGAACATGTAATCATTAGAGAAACATGGTAATATGGGGTGCAGCGGTGAAATAAGGAAGTGTTTCAACCAAGATTTTCATAGTGTCGCAAGGGGTGTTACGAATACGTGGTGACGTACGCAGTAGGTGAATATTCGTATTGCTATTGTCAGTTGGAAGCTCTACCATCTCCACAGACTCTGGCTCCCGACTGTGTTGCTGTTGAGTGAGAAGCGAATTGCCTGTGTGTGAAAACAGCTTTATTTATTTTTTATTGTCATTATTTTTCAGGAAGAGATCCAGTTTGCAAAGTAAGCCGTCCAAGCTTCTTTTACCAGTGCATTGAAAAAACATCAGAGCTCTTTGAGATAAAGGTGATGCACTTTTGCCCAACAGCTTTCCATCACCGCTCAGTTCTCTGACACCGTTGTCTCTGGCAGCGGACAGCATCTGTCATCCACAGAGAAGTGTTGCAGATAGTCCTAACCTTTAGAGGTGCAACTTTGTCAAGTGATACAGAGCTGCTCATTAAAAGGCTGCATTAATAGCTCTACATTGTTAACTTTATTATAATTATCACAACAAAAATGTGTTGAACTGATCAGCCATACTCTCAGTAATGATGTTGGAATGCAATGTTCTTTTATGGTACATAGGGTCGAGGTGCAAGTTATGATCACCCAAGTGGCACCGAAAACATGTTGCTTGAAGTTAAAAGATTCAGTAATGTTAAGAAATTCAGTGGCAACATAATTTGTGGCATCATTATCAGGTTAAAATCACTGACAAATAACACTTTTTTTGGCGTAATGATAGAAGTCGGAAGCTTGTAAGATCATCAATCAGTTTTGTGCAC
The DNA here is from genome assembly GCF_014851395.1 of Micropterus salmoides. Taxonomy (NCBI): domain Eukaryota; kingdom Metazoa; phylum Chordata; class Actinopteri; order Centrarchiformes; family Centrarchidae; genus Micropterus; species Micropterus salmoides. The sequence goes on along the minus strand of NW_024040041.1, from coordinate 29,055,936 downwards.
AGTAGAGTTACGAATCTAAAATTTGCAACCACAATGAGTACAACACTTAACTCAAATTTAACTAACAATTAAAACCAAATTAATCCTCCAATATGTCACAGAAACACGCAGGTAGAACTCTTATTTCCACATTTACCCATATAGTAAATCACCAAAAACCTGAAAAGCTATCAACTGTCCTAATATTTGCACTTAAGTGTTTGGGATGCCTGAAAGGGACAAATACACTGCAGCAATGTTCCATTAAGTTGTAATATTTTTACATGCTAGAGGCCTATTAAGAAATTCACCGGGTTAATTTTCTGAGCCATTTCACGCCAGCTATCTATACGCTTGTCAGCAAGAATTAATGTGCAAATTAAGCTTTGAGAAGTTGCTGTGGGCCTCTTTCACAGGTCTAATGCATAATGGTCATTGTAAAAGAGGCTCGCTGTCCATGAGGAGCGCAATCACACTGCAGCTGGAACCCATCATGCCTTAAGCCTAAACTGCTTTGTTATCACAGCCATCCTGCAGAAGATAAAGGCGGTGTCAAAATAAATGGACTATTTTTACTTTAGTAAACAAAGGTAAACATGGAGGTTTTTGTGCTTTTGGTGTTCAACAACTGGACATTTTGATAAAGTTCCCTTTCGATAACGACAAATGTGTTTTCAAATGCCAATTAGGAAATAGGCAAAGTGTGAGGAACTGAGCTGTTTTACTTTGAAAGAACCAAAAGGGTTGTTACTGACATTCTTACCACAACAACTGACAATTGAGAGAGGTTATCAATAGCAGCAATGCAAAGTAATGAAGTACATTTATTTAAGTATAGTTTTAAATTCCTCCACTACATGTCAAAGAAAAATATTGTTATTGTAACTGCACTACATTTCTGTAACAGCTGTAGTAGGTATTTTTCAAATTAAGATTTTACATTAAAACATATGAAAAGAATATAAAATACTACGCATTGTTAAAGATTAAAACAGTGGCTCCCGACTGTCTAGTTGGGACCTTGGGTCATGTTTCAGATGTATGATCTTTCCACTCTAAACTTCTTAGATGGTTTCAAAACATTGTTCATGGCCAAAGAAGTGAAATTATAATATGTCCCAAAAACATTAGATAAATGTCAGAAAAAAAGTACTAATTTGACACTTTTCTTCTTCTTTCCTCTCCTATTAATTATCTCATGACCCCTCAGATTTATCTTTTTGACCCTTTAAAAGGGGCCTGACCCCTGGGAACCACTTGACTAACTTAATAAAACAACCAAATAAATTAGTTGATACTAACTCCACCTTGAGTAGCTATGGCAGTAAAATGCTACTTCCTAAATGCTACAGATCTAATGATATATTTAAATGTATCATGTCAAAGTATTTTTACTTTGGATACTTGGATTTTCAATGCACTTTTCTTGTAATAGAGTATTTTTACATTTTTGTTTTGGTTCTTTTATCCGAGTAAAGGCTGTGCATAATTCTTTCACTATAGTTCAAAATAAAGCTACCAAGCTACCATGTCCATGTATCCTCTTAAAAGTAAAGTATATTTTAGACCAAGAGATAAAATGTAGTCTGCAACCATAAAATAAAAGACCTCAGTAGGAAATCGAAAGAATATGTCCAGGACATTCAGTGTTTTGGATAGGATTTGTCATCATTTGTCTTCCATGCCTTACTGAGACATCCATCCCTGTCAAAACTGTGAACAATGAGGAAAACAAAAACTTGTGGGCCACGATAAGCTGTCAGCCGTGGTCATCTAGAAGTAGTGCACTGTCTGAGTCTAGCAAAGGAGAGAGAATTTATCTGCCCTGTTACAAATCGAAACACGCGTCTTGGCAGAACATTTGGGAAGCAATTAGTCATATAACGTCAATGAGAATTGCATCTAAGCGGCTTTATATGCGAGAATCCCCATGTAGCTGGAAACCTGCTGGTTGTTACAAACAAGCTGCTGGTGAACATATGAAACTCAAACCTGAATGCTTTGGTGGTGCCAAATCAATGACAGCTTGAGTTTGAATGGTGACATCCGATTGTCTGAGTCGTGTGAAAAAGAGCAACTTTCCCTGCAAACTTTTCTCACTCACAACATCCAGGTTCAGCCGAGGAGAGAGCCGTCTCTTGCCTGCTTTCTTTGTCCTTTATGAAATTAAGAGACGGGAGGGGGAAGGGGAACAATTCCATCAGTAATTCCATTTTCCTCTTCGCAAACTGCAGATTGCTCATTAAATATTAACTGACAGGCCGGAGCTTCCTTGCATTTTGATTATTGTTTTTTATATAATTATTTATGGCTGACAGGTTAAGACTGTCTGTAGAATGTCAATGAGAGGATTTCAATTGAAGAAAATTGACAAGCAGGAAAACAACAAATAAGATGTTTTCTGAATTATAATTGTTTAACAACTCACATGGAATTTGTGATTTCTGTGCTGAAATTATGCTAAATGCCTTCAAGTGACAACCAGAATGACTAGTTGCTGTAGTTAGTATGAACTCCCAGAGGTGACAACAGGCATTCTGATTAGTCAAATGTATAATTCAATACATAAATAAGTAATAAGAGTGAATTCAATAATGTATGGGTATTGTAAAATGACCGTTTTTATATTTTCTTCTTTCATCTCTATTTTCCGCATACCATTTTCCTTTTTCTTGTTGATGAGAATGAAAAATGCTTATCTAAGTGTGCTAAGATTGTTTTTTTTTGTCTAATGCCACTGTTGAATACAGACTCAAACCCAGTGTGTTGATAGTAAAACAAGACTAAGAGTCTACAGCAACTCTAGCATCTCTCTGAGGCTGTGCTGTGAGCTACAGTAAATGCTAACATTACTATGTTAACATGGTCACAATAACATGCTAATATTAAGCAGGTAAAAAGTTTACCACCATCACCATTTCAGTTTTTTTAAATTTGCCAGTTAGCGCTAAACACAAAGCATAGCTTAGGCTGTTGGGAATGGCATTAATATTGCACATATTGGTTATTACAGTCATCACAGGGAGGACACAATCCATCCAATAGTGGAGATATTTCATTCAGAACCAAAAATGTCAACCTTCCAAGGGTGCCAGATGAAATGTCAGGGGATCACCAAAGTCAGTATTATTATTCATCTAGGAACAAAGAATGTATGTACCAATGTATTAAATCTGCCATAACTGAAATTATTGGCCACTTAGGGCAGTTGGGACACAACATTGAAATATAATCACCTTTTAAGTTGATATGATGAACTTGTTGGCAAACATCTGCTTATTTACACACCCAACAGTTATGGTGCAACATTATCATTAAATACCACCTGATAAGTCCAGTATTCTCTTTTAGCTCTGTCTCCAACTCCTGAGGGAAATATCTGTCTCTTTAGCGGTTAAATGCTACACTATGCTCACCAGCTAGGCGCTAACTGTGTCACTCTGCTATTTGGGCTGAGCAGGTAGTGTACAGGGGGTTTATAGGACCATTTCACTGAAAACAGCTGTCTGCCGTGGCTGAAAATGACAGTAGTTGCAGGCCTGACAGCTAAACAATGAGCTGAAACTTACTATAAAGCTCTGTGAAGCTGAGGGGAGCTGCATATTCAGGTGATATTTCTCTAAATATGATAGTTGATCACTATGAGTGACCCCTTTCACGTGACATATTGTTTTCAGTCCATTATTATTAAAATATCCATTATAGCGGCTTTATAGCAATACTGAGGTACAGTACTGCACTCAATAATTGATCAGTTTGACTTGCTGTTGGTTCTAGAGCAGGGGTTTTCAAAGTGTGAGGTGGGCCTCCCTAGGGGGGCTCCAAACAGTTTCAGGTGAGGCTCAGTGAATGGAAGTGAAACAATATTACATTACTTATTGCATTAGTTATCAAAAGGAGATCAGATGTGTGAGAATTCATAGAATCAGTAGTTTTTTCAGGGTAGCGAAGTGTTTTCCACCCATGATAGACTAATAAATACCTTAGGACAGACCTTTTTAAAAACTTTTTGGTGTAGTCAGAAGTTATGTAAAACAGTAATATTGGGCTATTTTGGCTCAAATGTTGAGTGTCTATGGGATCAAATAATATAATCATGATCCCATAGGCATCCAGGAATTGAGAGAAACTTACCAAGATGTGGTGGTGTGGGGGAACTGTTTCCCAAGCTTTGTCTGAGGGGAGGCCCGTAGTCTCAGAGTTTGAAAAGTCACTAGGATTCACCCTCTTGGCACCAACTTTCACTGCAACCCAAAACATAGTTAAGAATTACTGTCTTAACTAGTGAGCCGATCAACAAGCCATTCAACTAACACTGTCATTCTTAGAAAAAACATATGTGATTAGTTGAACAGTGGAAGGCAATGCTGGATCTCAACCACCCAACCACCAAAATCCAAGAAGAAAAGAAAGTAACATTAAAAAAATGGGTTTCAGGTGAATGCCAGATCTGTTGAGAGAACCAGAGGTTTGTTATCAGAATTGCATCTTTGACCTCAAATGGCTAAAACCGGTATCCAAAATACTGTAGTCAATGGCTTCTGGCTTGATATCAGGCTTCAGTTTTAATAATCTTATAAATGTGGCTAAAAATGCTGTCTTCTTTTTTTGCCCAAATTTGAGAGGATTTAAGCAGTATATGCTTTGCAGACATCATAAGCCCACAAGCGACTTGAGGCCTGGCAATTGTTTTATGGTGCACTCAGCTGTTCCTCAATAACATGTATGTACTTGTAATGAGTTTGCAATCAGTAACTTGCTTTTAAATATGTCACTTGAATCAGTCCAATAGAATCACTGAATGATCTAAATAATGGAAGCTAGACATGAACTCTTGTCAACTTCTTGTTAAAAATAGTTGATGAAAAGCCTCCAAACACTTTTACTTTTGGTGTCTTTCAGTCTAAACCTTCTCATTTTGCAGAAGACGCAGATGCATCTTCACCTTCAAGTGCTGTCCTTTGAAGGATCCAGCCCATGAATTAAGATACAACAAATTATTAGCCAGTGACAAATCACAAACCCCCTACTACATTTGGAAACATTTAAGCAACAGTACAAATGGGAAATGTTGGGAGGAAATTGAAAATTTCTTTAAATCAATTTGAATATATTTAACTGACTATATATATATATATATATAACTATTTAACTGTGATATTTACTCTTTTGACTGATCATTAGTGAAATTTGGCGGTCAAGGTTTGTGGAGTTTGAGTCTTCAGGCTTTTTATGGAACTGAACCAGATTCACTGATTGTGATTGACATCACTGCTGACACCAACAGCTCTGATCATAATGTACCCCAAGACTTGCTCACTGCAATTTGATTATCAATAAGCCAGCTGAATTGAGAATGTATTTGCCATAGCTTGCTTGCTAAACTCTGACTAGCACCCGTCCACCAGGCTAGTGAATTATGAAAACCATTGATGGATGAAATATGAACATCAATCTTTCTCAGCTCCTGTCCGCTGAATAAATTACTTTTAAAGTTCACTGCCATGTTTGCAGACATGTGCTTCAGAGAATGCTCATGCCTCCTTGCTTTCGCCCCTGCACAAGATATCTTTTGAGTGGAGGAAAATAATCTCTGTGAAAAACAGAATGAGATACAATGAGAACATGAGGATATTTCCTGACAAGTTTCTGGATTGATGAAAGGTTTGTCCTGCTGAGTACACGACGCATGAAGGCAACGGAAAGGCAGGTTGATTGTCTAATGACTTTATTGTAAATCAATAAAAACAAGATGCAGTGCTTTAAAAATGTCCCATCTGTAGTTTATTCTGACACTGTTCACAGTCTGTGGGGTGTCTCTTAAGTATTTCTGCTTCATGGCAGGGACATTTCTCAACTTTTACAGGTAATGAATGGGGTTGTTTTTCTCCTCTCTTTTGCCCTGAGCATCTATAAATAATGCACTTCTTTACAATAGAGGGTAGAAAAGAGAAAAGGTGGTGTATGACATTTTCTGAAATGTACTATTAATTACCAAATGTTCTGCTTTTAATGTTTTGCTTGGAGAAAAGAGCTAGGAGTAAACTCATAAGGCTTATTTTCAATATCTAGCCACGGTTCCTCAGTGGTTTTGCTAATTATATGGTCAACATAAAACATTTGAGCTGCACAGCTGCATAAAACTCCATATTGGGAAGGTTTAGGCCTCCCTCCTCTTGAGGATAGCGCAGTCATTTTCTACTTAATCTGTGAGCTTTATTAGACCAGATAAAAGAAAGGAAGGACTTTTTGGTAAAGTCTGAAATATGTATAAGAATTTTGGCAGCCACATCATCTCAAAAAGGTTTATTCTACCTTTTAAATTAATCTTCAAATTGTTAAGTGTACGTTAAACTGGACCCAAAAGCACGACAGAGCCGTATAGACGTTCTCAGTACAAAGGGAGTTTATTGTAGGAAGCAATTTAATCAGTTCACAAGGGGCGAGGGAGATGATCCAGATCCAAACAGGGAAAACGGAGCGGTGTGGTTAGGATGAAGAGGTGAATGGGAAGCAGGTGGGCAGGCAGGCGGGCTTGGCAGGCAGGTCCAGGTAGTCTGTGAGACGAGGGAGAATACACAAGGATTGGTTGATGCAAAGAAAAGTCACAAGACAGATTTTAGTAGCTGGCCAAGGTGTGTACCACTGGAGATACGCAGACGATCTGGCAAATAATGGCATGCTGGACCGGGGTTGATAACAGGTGGTTGATTGTGTCTCTACACACCTGCACCATGTTCCTAGAGTGCAGGAGCCAGCGGGGAGAACACGCTCACCTGCAAACCAAGCAGACTCACAGGGGAAAACAGACAGACAGGCACAATAGGGTGGCGAAACAGCAGAGAACAAAAGGTAAACAGAGGAGAGGGACCACCGGATGTAACACAAATGGGACCCACCTTTCAAGATTTTGCTTAAGATCTTTAATTAATGAAAGAAAATTGTACTCATATCGCTGTAATGTATCTGCAGTAACCATATTTAATATCCTTGATTACACTTTAATCATGTTTTTCATTTTCCAATTTAAAAGGGCAACTTCTGAAGTTTTGTCTGTTACCAATAATTCTGTTTTTCCTATATTCATTTTAAATCCTGAAATAAAAAATTCTGCCAAAATCTCAACGACATATGGAATTGTGTTTACATTACTTAAATAGAGTAAAAATAAACAGCAAATCAATACATTTGTGTTGCTTCTTACCAATTGTAATATGATATGATTTAGCTATGCATTCCATTGCTAATGCAAACAGGGAAGATGACAAGGGCATTCTTGAGCTGTGCCTCTACTTAAACAAAACATTTTGTACATACTTGTGTCTTTTGTATCTTGTAAACTGTTTTTAATTTAGTAATGAATTTCACTAGCAAGCCATGAACCTCTAGCACTTTATACAAATAAGCCCTTTCAAGTCAGCTGACAGCTTTTTCTGCATCAGCTGCCATTAGTGTTAAATTAATCTTATACTGCTTTGCATACTGTATATACGGTTTTAAATCTCTGTTTTGTATGTAAGACATTCTTTCTTTACCAACACACCATGCTCTAAATCTAATGTTTCCAATTTGGGTCTTATCCCTTATTAAAAGATCTAGTATGTGGACAAAATGTCTGTGTCTATAATACTTTACTGTGTGTGTTGGTCTGAGCCACTGTCCTCCAGAAGCCTGGACTCATGATTTTTTTTTATGGAATAAGCACATCTTTAAATGCAAATACATGTTCTGTCCACAGAAAGTGAGAAAGGGCACAGCTTGTCAGATAGTAGTTTGGTACTGAAACTGCAAGGTGGGAAGTGAGAGTGCTGAGATTTGTTTACATGTATATTAAACCCTGAAGCTGCATGGTCACTATAATATTAACAATACAAAATTGTATAAAATGGTAACAAAAAAAATAGAGAAGAACACCACCCTTTCTATCATGTACAATCAATAACTGCACATCATACAGTTACTGACTGTAAAACATGCCATTTTGGCATGTTATAGTCTCAATCTTTCAGTCCGCAATAGTGAAATCGTATTGAACTGATTTTGTATCAGCCTGTACTTTATGTATGATCCATCCATCCATCTATCGTCAACCGCTTATCCTGCGTACAGGGTCGGGGGGGCTGGAGCCAATCCCAGCTGACATGGGGCGAAAGGCGGGGTCCAGTTTAAACCTACACAAGTAAAAGTGAAAAAGTTTTTTTTTAAATACTGGTTTTAAGTACTACACATTAAAATCTAGTGATTCAAAAAGCAACTTATCTTTTTAAATTCACTCAAGACAGGTTTGAATACAGCATCATAAGCTGTAGCAAATCACAACAAGGAAAACTGAGTTGCAAGAGGACAAGTGGATATTTCCGATATGTGGGGAGGATTATGCTGCTCTATTGCTCTGCTGTCATGGTAGTATCCCCTTCAGACCCTCTGACAGACACAAAACCACGTTTGGGACTTTGGGTAAGTGAGAATGAGACAAGGAAGCGAAACCAAAACTAACTGAAACACTTCTCAATTTACAATCTCACCAAAAATCCACACATTAACTTTAGCACCTCTCATAAAGTGCAGCTCATAGTCCCAAACAGAGCATGGCTGTCTTCAGTTCTCTGATGTTTATATTACAAAACTCTACCAGCTACGTTACCACTTGGTAACAAACTGGCTGCGACTCACAGTGCAAAAACAGAGCTGGTCTGCTGCACAGTCACACCTAACACAACAATGCTCTCATTACAATCCTCCCTCTATAAGGAGCCTGAATGGAAACTTCTTCTAGAAAAATCCAGAGCTGGTTTGAATAGACCTCACAACTCGCACAAACTCAGTCCTCATGAAGTCTGTTAAAACTGAGAGCCAATCTGCTGGGTCATTTTGTGGAGCAGCAACTGTTCCATTAGGGTCTGAGCTGCTTATATCTGATTCTGGCTGTACATCTCTGGTTATGGTCGTTCTGGCTGAGGCTGCCTGTGTTTATATATAATGTTATCAGCTGCATCAGGCCCATTCAAACTAGCTCCTCCAGGTTTCCTTCAATATATTTTCAAATATAAAATACTATTTATAAAATGACTTGGCTGAATATGTGATGTTTATTATTTACTGAGATGTGCATCCATATTGCCCAGTCTGACCTGCTAATCAACATTTTAATATTCAATGTGAATCCACTGCTTCATGTCTTGTATTAGTCCAGAGTTGTAACTACACCTTGACTGAGAGACAGATAATCATTATCTTGTTTTAAAATGATGTATGAGGAGTGCCATCACATCTGTGTCCGGACTGGTCCCACAGATGTTTCTTGCTGTAATGTGCGAGTTTAATTACGTATGTGCATATGAACGCATTTTCGCAATGCGGTCATCTTTCCAAGGTGTAGTTATAAACACCGTGGCCCGTCTTCGTTTATCAAACTTAATAAAGAGTTGTATTTCAATCTAACATTGTTCAGTCACAGTCTGGCAAGCACCCATGACTAGGGTGATCAGACGTCCCTGTTTTCCAGGGACAGTCCCAGTTTTGGTGGCGTTTTTAACTGTGTGTTAATCATAGACTGTATAAGGTGTTAACAGACCAGAAATCAGATTTTACATGGCAAGAAAGACTGGAGATCATACAGCGCGTGCAGCATGTTAGGTAAGGCAAGGCAAGTTTATTTGTATAGCACATTTCAACAACAAGGTAATTCAAAGTGCTTTACATAAAAATAAAAGCAACAGGGAAATATAAAAAAAGTTTAAAAGCAACATAGGAAAATTGAAAAAATACTCATTAAAATATAATAAAAGTTACAGTGCAGTGTAAAATCAGGGTTAAAAGAGTTAAATGTAAAAGAAAAACAGGCTAGGGGTTGACCAAATAATTAAAATAATAATTTACAAATTATTTTGAAAAGAGAAACAGAGAAGTACACTTAATCTACTCTCTCTAGCTAGTCTGTACTCAGGTCCATAGCAATCTTTGGGTCCACTGAAACTCCAAAAACCCTCGGACACTACAGAGAAACCAGGACATGTCTGTCCGCAGCCACTTTGACCAAGTTATACTCTGGACCCACTTGCACGTTTACAGACAGAGGGTCCGGCAAACCACTCAGGCGCGAGATTTAAGACCACTTCCTTCACTCTGTTCAATCTCACTCTCATTATCTTTTCACTCAATTACCTACTCATTTCTCACCGTGTAAATATTTAATTAAAAGCAATGGTAAAAACAAAGAAAAAGAAAACAAGACAGTAAAAGTTACAGTGCAGTGTAAGTTATCAATCTACTAGTTAAAGGCAGTGCTAAAAAGAAAAATCTTCATTCTTAATTTAAAAGAACTGACAGTTTCAGCAGACCTGCAGTTATTTGGGAGTTTGTTCCAGATATACGGAGCATAATAACTGAGCGCTGCTTCTCCATGTTTAGTTTTGACTCTGGGGACAGAAAGCAGACCTGCCCCAGACAACCTGAGAGGTCTGGATGGTTCATAACGAAGCAGAAGATCAGAAATGTATTTTGGCCCTAAACCATTTAGTGCTTTCTAAACTAACAGCAGGATTTTGAAATCAATTCTTTGACATACAGGAAGCCAATGTAAAGACCTCAGAACTGGAGTGATGTGATCCACTTTTTTGATCTTAGTGAGGACTCGGGCAGCAGCGTTCTGAATCAGCTGCAGCTGTCTGATGAATTTCTTAGGGAGCCCTGTAAGGACACTGTTACAGTAGTCGAGTCGACTGAAGATAAATGCATGGATAAGTTTTTCCATGTCTTGCTGAGACATAAGTCCTTTAATCCTTGATATATTCTTCAGGTGATAGTAGGCTGACTTTGTAATTTACTTAATATGGCTCCTCAAATTCAAGTCTGAGTCCATGACTACACCAAGCTTTCTGGCTTGATTTGTGGTTCTTAACATTACAGACTGAAGTCGAGCACTGACTTTCAATCGTTCCTCCCTGGCTCCAAAAACAATAACTTCAGTTTTATCTTTGTTTAATTGAAGAAAATTCTGGTATATCCAATTGTTGACCTGCTCAATACAGTTACTCAGCACTGTTATCATAGTCCCCTGGTGGAATAGTTATGTAAATCTGTGTGTCATCTGCATACTTATAGTAACATATTTTGTTGTTTTTCATAATCTGAGCCAGTGGAAGCATGTAAATGTTAAACAAAAGAGGCCCCAGAATGGAGCCTTGGGGAACTCCACATGTAATTTTTGTCAACTCAGATGTGTGATTTACCTATGGACACAAAGTAGTCCCTGTCCTTTAAGTAGGATTCAAACCAGTTTGAATTTTTCGAGCAGCCTGATAATAAAGAATTGCAGTAATCCAGCCTAGAAGTAACAAATGCTCATTAGTGACCTGTCTAGATTGCTCTTTTTTAAGAGTGGCTTAATGACTGCAGTTTCAGGGCCTGTGGGAAAAAAACTGAGAGAAGACATGTTGACAATTTGTAGTAGATCTGAGGCCATGTATTTAGACACATTTATTTAGACAACCTGTTGGCAGAATATCAAGGCAACATGAGGAGAATTTCAGATGCTGTATTATGTCCTCCAGGTTTTAATGGTTAATAGAATCAAATTGTCTCATGCTATATGAATTGTTTTTAAGTGGACACAGGGACAAGACATATCCTGTTACTGGCATGGAGGCACTGATTGCTTGTCTAATTGTTTGAATTTTGTCTGTGAAGAAGGAGGCAAATTCATTGCAGGCCCTGGTGGATAGAAGGTCAGAGGCTACAGACACAGGAGGGTTGGTTAGCCTGTCGACAGTAGCAAACAGGGCACGTGCATTGTTAGTGTTTTTGGTGATGATGTCAGAGAAGAAGGACCACCTTGCATTTCTCAGCTCTAAATTATAAATGCGAAGTCTCTCTTTATAGACGTCATAATGAACCTGGAGATTTGTTCAGCTTTTCGACACTCTCTTTTGAGTTCAAACCAGCGTGGAATTTCTCCATGGAGATCTTCTCTTACCAGAGACCACCTTCACCTTGGCTGGTGCAATGGCATCAATAACATTTGTAATTTTAGAACTGAAATTATCTACAAGCTCATTCACTGAGACCCGTGAGAGGGCGGGTGTCGAGGAGAAAGCGTCTATAAATATTTCACTAGTGTTTTCAGTGATATGCCGTTTTGTGATTACCTCTGTTTGTACATTTGTGTGCATGCAGATAGCACTCTCAAAGAAAACACAGGAATGATCCGAGAGAGCAGCATCAGTCACAACAACCTTGGAAATGTCCAGACCCTTGGAGATGACTAAGTCCAAAGTGTGCCCCTTATTGTGCGTGGGCTCCGTCACATGTTGGGTCAGTCCATAATTATCAAGAACACAAAACAGTTCTTTAGTCCCTCTGTCCTGGGGGTTGTCAACATGGATGTTAAAATCATCAACAATAACCACACAGTCAAAGTCAATACAGATTATAGACAGCAGTTCACCAAAGTCATTAAAAAAGTTTGCACAGTATTTAGGGGGCCTCTAGATATTTAGAAAAATAGCTCGAAGAGGAATTCAGCTGAAGAGCCACATATTCAAAAGAAGCAACATTCCCATAAGACATCTTTTGCATGGAGGGAGTCATTAAACAAAATGGCAACTCCACCTCCTCTCTTATGCACTCTAGCTTCACTCATAAAACTGAAGTAGGGAGGGGTAAACTCGATAAGGACAGCTGCACTGTTATCTTGGTCCAACCAAGTTAAAAACATGAAATTAAGATTGTGAGTTATTATAAAATCATTGATTAAAAATGTTTTTCCTGCCAAAGACCTAACTTTTAACAAAGCTAATTTTAATGTGTTAAAAACATTATCTGGCCCACTTTTTTCAGGAGGAATTAATACTAAATTTGCACACATTCACCATGCTTTTTCTGTTACCTATCAAGACAGGGATGGAGAAGACTACCAGCACACTGGGCCCCGGCTTGTCCTGGGAAGAGTCATGCATTTTCCTTGTAGCCTGGACCCACACATATCACACAGAGCTTATTGGGCTTTTTTCGCCATTGTGGAGCTGGAGGGTGGGTTGGGCGCTGTATTTGTGACACATGTGTCAAACCTGGAGGACTTAGAACCAGTGGTGGAGGTGGACGGTTAGGGGGGTAGAGAAAATGGGAGTGGAGCGAGGGAAGGTGCGGGGAGTAAATTTGGTCCCAGCTCTAACCAGGTCTTCCATGTGATCAGTGAAGTCCAACAGGGGGGAGAGGGGAGAAAGGGTATCTGGAGATAAGGGTGACCTAGATGGGGATTGGGGGGTAAAGATGGTGAATCCTCACTGTTGGTTTTCAGTGAGGGAGGTGGAGGCTCTTCCTCTTGCTCAGTTTTCTCTCGTGATCAGAGCTCTCTTCCGGCGGGAGTTGAGGTGGCTCTCCTTCAAGGTTTCTGGCGTGTGGTGTTATGTCTTCTTCTTTTGATTCCTCTTGTCTCTTGTCCTTGGCAGAGGGAACAGATGAGTGACGCAGAAAGTAAAACAGGTTGGAGCTGAACAATTTTACTCCTGACTTGTTAAGGCGAAGTCCATCTGCCTTAAAAAGATGTCTGCGGTCCCACAGAAAGTAAAAGTTTTCGATGAAATGCAATCAAACAGACATAATGTGCAAATAAACATCACTTTATGTCCATGGTAATAGCAAAGGTACATCTTTGTGAAACTTTATCATTTTTTTAAACTGAATAATCACAATTGTGGCCAAATAAGTGTTTGCAATTTATAGCATAACCAGGACATTTACGTGATTATAGGCAATAATAGATGCCTGTTGTTGCCAATGGATTATGTGTTTGGTAGGCATATGTCTAATATCCTTGTTTATATTTGGAAAACTGACTGTGGCCTATAATTAACATGACTTACTGCTGAGTTATACATAAAATAAAGACATGATCTCTTTTGCAATTATGTTTATGACATTATTTAACTTGCTGTGTACCAACCAATCTAGTCCATTTTACCTGTTGAAATACCTTCAAATGGCCAATACAACCCATAAAATGCAGTATTTCACTTGCCAGAAAGTGATTGCAACTTCTACTCATTGACTGAAAGGCAGATTGTACCTCAAAATGACTTGATTTCATACTGAATACCAAACCAAAAATGTCCCCGGTTTTCGTTTCAGAAATCTGGTCACCTTACCCAAGACACGACAGACAAGAGATGTGCGGCTCAGCTGGTTAGCAGGACAGACAGACAGATTAACATAACTGTTATCTGCTGACCTGACTTTTAAGAGAAGAGAACACAAGTTTACCTGATGTTCACACAGTTCACTCTCATTGAGTTTTTTTTTTATTTTCTCGTTCCCAGAAGCACAATCCTTCTTCATCCTCTCATCAAAGTTGTAAACGCTCGCTTTCACCTTTGACATGAGAACGAGGCGGGGCCCTCCAGCTCTGCGTGAGAGTGACCTGATTTCTATCACAACCTATGCCAAATAATAGCAAAAATTCAATCTATGTTAACTTTTAAGGACACCAAGACCATTTTACACGCCTTCATCTCATCACGCCTGGATTATTAACAGCTTTTCACCTGTTTAACCCAAAAATCTATTGATCGACTCCAGACTGTCCAGAACTCAGCTGCCAGGCTTTTAACCAGAACAAAGAAATATGACCACATTACTCCTATTTTAGCTTCATTACACTGGCTCCCAGTATGTTTTAGAATTGACTTTAAAATTCTATTGATCACTTTTAAAGCTCTTCATGGCCTCTTGCCTTGTTATATTTCTGACCTTTTAGTCCCATACGCACCAGCACGTACCTTGAGATCCTCGGGCAGAGGTCTGTTGTCTGTTCCAGAGTCTCGACTGAAAACTAAAGGGGGCAGAGCGTTTGCTGTCAGGGCCCCGAGCCTGCCCGAGGAAATCAGGTCGGCTGAGTCAGTGAACTCTTTTAAGTCCCTTCTTAAAACATACTTTTATAAGAGAGCCTTTCCCGATCTTATTTGACTTTATTTTATCCCTTTTATTTATTGTATTTTACTTATTTTATATTTATCTTAAACGTGTATTTTAGTTTTTTCAATGTTCATGCTTTTATCTTGTATTGTTTTTGTATTATTGTCTCTTGGGTATTATTGTCCTTACACTTGTTAAAGCACTTTGTAACTTGTTTTTGAAAAGTGCTCTACAAATAAAGATTATTATTATTATTATTATTATGCCGGTGCGCATCAGCTGGCTGAAGTTGATTAGCGCCAAGTTGCCTTTATCAGTTTTACATTTGCTTTTCACTGCTGCTTCACTCAGGCGCACTGCAAACTAATACAAATGTAACGAGGTTTCGTGCAGAATGTAACAGAGTAAAAAGTCAATATTTGGCTTTGAAATGTAGCGAAGTGTAAGTAGTGAGTAGTTGCAACAACTAGAAATACTCGACTAGTTTTTTTCAGCGTTTGTACTTTACTTAAGTACAGTAACAAAGTACTTGTAATGCTGTACTTTTAACCTATTTTCTCACACAACAGGATGCATAGTGTGTCCTGTAGCTTGCATAATGAATACTGAAAGTGTGGTTTCAGGTCGCCCTGGTAGCTCACCTGGTAGAGCAGGGCCCCTACTGCAGTGCCCTGGATTTAAATCCAACCTGGGCCCTTTGTTGCATTCATCCCTTCTCTCCCTCCCCTTCTCCACTGCCTCAATCACAAAGAACAATTTCAAAATGTGAAAACAAATCTCAAAATATCCAGTCATTTGAAATTCCATTGATACCAATAAATGCCTTTAATGCACTACAACTGTTCCACACAAAAATGGGCAAGCAGACCTCCAAACATCAATTAAGAAAAGGTTATTAAGAAATAACCAACAGGGTGAGTGAAATATTTTAGGATAAACCTACGGTTGGAATATTTGCAGAAAGTCCCTAATAGCAATGCGATCATATGGCAAGAGAAAGGTATATCACTGCAGTAGTTGCTGTACTGCATCTAATAACACAACCTCATTATGATCTGAAGGCTGTTATAAAACAATGTCAGCCAGCAGTATGTCTAATCATCTAGAGATTTATGTTGTCAAGGTGTCCTTCTGCCAATCTCCACTTATAAACAAATGACACTGGGCTTTATTGTGAATATGCTGGTGAACCAAAGTTTATAGGCAGATCACCAACCACAGTGTTAAAGTGTTAAAGCTGTTTGTAATTTTGAGTCTCTGTTTTTGAAATCTGTTGCATGAAAAGAGTTCATAATATATGCCATAAAATACTACTTCATCTATTGGAGTAATTGAATTCTCAATGTATACATTGCACAAATTAAATCCACATTGAAAGGAAGCACTTTATTCCCAGAGTGTTCGTGCCATTGAACAGGTGGGGGTCACCCTGCCTGAAAGAGCTGCTCATACAGAAAGAGATTCATTACTCTGGGTTACAATGGAGGTGGTGAGAATCAGGACTGACATGGAGTTCACAATAGAAATGTTTCATCCTCTGGGAAGCATCGCAATTTGCCCATTTTGTTCAGATTTTTTAATGCAAGTATAAATTTTTACTGATACTGTCAATGGAGAAAAGGTCAGATGGTTAACATCACGATGAATCATCCCCCGGGGACCATGAAAAATCACTGCATATTTTATATCGGGCCATTTGTTTTCAAGATACAAGATATGTTTGTCAGCTTAACACAGTGCAGTTGAGGCTGATGGTAATTTCATGATTCTTTAGGTGCTTGTTACGACCCCCACCAAAGCTTGTTACAAGAGGGGGTGGAACATAACCAAAGAGTCCAGATTAATGCAAACATAAGTTTATTGAGATAAACATGAAATAACTTCAAAATTAACGTAACAGTACTGTATATGGTTATAAACCAAAGCATTGGACAAATATTCAAATTCTGTCAAAGGTTATTACAATCCTGAGGGGAGCATGAATGTTTGTGACTAATTTAATTGAAATCAATGCAAGTTGTCAAGATATTTTACAATTACAAATATCAACCTCAGGGTGGGGCTAGAGAAGGAGTCAGGGGCTCACCAAAGTGAGTAGGATTAAACTTCAGGCGACCATGAATGTAGGTGCAAAATTTCATAGCAATCCACTTACTGGTTGAAATATTTCAGTCAAAGTGGTGGACTGACCACTTAACGACACTGTTTGGGGGGAAAAGGCACAGCACAATTAAAGCAGAAAAACCAGGCCATGGAAAAACTAAAACTTTCATTCATCCTCTGGGGACCATGAACACCAGTACCAATTTCCTTGGCTATGTGAAACTTCTCTAGATTAACTGACTTACTGAGAGAGCTGTCATTAATTTAATTAAAAGTCAACTCAAACATTTTGGCTCACTTTCATCTAATGTACAGACTACAATTTGGAGCCAATTTTTAACTGAATTTGGGCTATTTTAGAGACAAATACTCAAACACATTTACAAGCAATCATGTCATAAATAGATTCCATTACTGCTCACAGATTTTGGTTACTTTCGGAGTCCCTTTCGTGCACCCTGGTGTTTAGATACAATTATCTAAAAAAAAATAAAAACCAAAAGAATGAGATAGACTGTTTGACCATTGTCTCCGGACTCTGAAAGCATGGCTACTGGCTCCATAATCAACCAACCAACCATCTCTCCCTCAGTGCAGAAGCAGTAAATATGGAGGCTCTCAGTGTGATCAATAATTCCTTCAGCCCCAGATTCCACACTGATAAGGCACTTTGATGTGGACCGAAGTGCAGGAGAGAGGGGCCATCCTGAGGGAGAAAATGTGGGGAAAAGAGGCTTCATTATTTCAGACAGCTGTCAGCGGGTCATATTCAATTAGCTCTAATACGTTTGTCAGGTTGGGAAACAAAGCAACAGCATGGAAGAAGAGCTGGATAGATAAATAAATAAATAAAAAATCTTGTAATTTTGGGATCCTCTCTCAGTGAGACCAAATCAGAGCAGGATGCACAGCGGGCAGCCTGAGAAACATCAGAACAGGAGCATGTTGTGAAACCAAAAAACAGAGATGCAATCAGCTGACAAAACCAAAATACATCTGACACCAACAGGCCGTTTAAGCTGCACTGAAACATGTTTTGTGGCTCTGTTTTGCTACATGAATCATGCACTGGAGTCCACAACAGAACATTTCAAAATAAAGATAGGTTTAAAGAACCTTTTGGAGTGCTGTATATGTATAAAATGTTGGGCTTGTTTTGTGCACATGTATCTCCAGTGTCTGTGGAAGAGTACAAGCCCATTTTTGAGTCTCTATTTAATTTCACTGGATTGAATCATTTAATAATAAAAGTTCATCAACAGCTCTATGCAAAGTGAAAGCGGATGCAATGCTTGCTAATTAAGTCTGTGATGAATGGCTGTTCCAAAAAGCTAATTTAGTTTGATTTAGTTTAAATGGGGTTCATGTTATTTCAACAGGGTTGGGAATTTATCTAAAAGCAACTAAACCTAGAGCAGTCCAGCTATTGAAATTACATTAGCTTAATTTGCCTCTTTCTTATTTGTATTAGGTCGTCAGTGTTTCCTGACACTGTGATTTACACTATGAACAGCTGTTTGAGTCTCAGTATGTGTAAACAAACACCTTTTTCTTCTTCTTTTAAACTGCTCCTTTGAGATTTCTGTTAAATTAAATATGTGCACCGTAAACCTCAGACACTTCATTGATAAAAACGCAACACAACAGTGCTTCTTCCTCTCTTCCCCCTCAGCTGTCCCTCTTTTCGCTTGGCTTTTTCTCCCTCCCTTGGCTCCGGTCGTCTTCTGGACATTGGTCTGACCCTGCGGCCACAGCGGCCCTCCAGCGTGGCCTGCCCAGACCAGACATGCAAGCAGACCTCTCTGATCTTACAGCTGCGACACAACGTCCTCCTTAAGATCCTGCAACTAGCTCATGTAGCCAGCAGCTAACTCTGAGCAGAACAGACAATGCAGCCGGACCCTCTCATCTTTATGTCAACACAACAAAAGACTGCAACTTACTATTCCTCCCCACCTGACTGCATCTACAACGAAGAATAGCAACGGTGAATGACGAAGTCTGAGTCTCTTAGTCTGAGTCTTAAAACGAAAAGGTTTCCACCAGATATTAGAATACATGTCCTTTTGAGGTTTTTAAATCAAAGTTTAAGACCTATCACTGATGCGTATGAGTCCTAAGTTGTTGCTTATCTCTACTGTCCTTGTATAAGTGTGTTATATTTTAATTTTTTTCTATTCGTTGTTTTGTACTTTTTCTGGGTTTTTTTGTAAATCACTTTGATTTAAAGTGCTTGCTCAAAATATCCTCAGGTAATCAGTTACCACAAACATTTCGAGTATTCTCAATTTATTCGGTTTTACAGTTTGGCTGCTTTCATGAAGAACTTGCAGACTTTCCTTGATGAGGACTGAAGTGATGAAAATGCATGATGAATAAATCATAAATATAATAATCAAGCAATTTGTTAAATAAAAAACATTCATCACCTCCTACATGCAGCAGATCTACAGTAAGTAATTAGTGTTTGTTTCTAAAGCATGTTAAAAGAGCCTATTACAGCTTGTGAGGCATTCTGTGTTGGAGCAGTCATTATTTCTTGGACCTCGAGGAGCAATTAGCTCCTCAAAATATAGTTACTTACTTTTCAGTGTACTTAATAAAAACACAGCATCAGTGCACTTCATCTTCTCTGCTCTTATTGTGGAAGTCAATGATGAGAGAGATAAAATAAAAACAGCCTGAGAAGTGCACTTAACAAACTTTATGGATACAAGAACAGTGTTTTTGTTTGAAACTGCAGCACATTTGAAACATAAGCCCTTTTATAAGATCTTGTATTGAAAGATATGTAAAATGAAGTACATCTCTAAATTAATCTATGATACACAACCCCCTTAAGGTTTACACCTATGTATATATATATATATATATATATATATATATATATATATAGCCACTCTCCCACTTTGGGGGTCACAGCCCCCAGTGCTCCGATTACCCCTGGCACCACTGTTGCTCTTACTTTCCACATCTTTTGTAGCTCCTCTTTCAGCCCTTGGTATTTCTAAAGCTTCTCGTGTTCCTTCTTGATGTTTATGTCACTTGGGATTGCCACATCTATCACTGCAGCCTTCTTACGATGTCTGGTTGGTTAGCCATCACCAGTTTGTCAGTCTGGATCTTGAAGTCCCACAGGATCTTAGCTCGGTCATTCTCAACTACCTTAGGAGGTGTCTTCCATTTTGACCTTGAGACTTCCAGCCCATGCTCATGGCAGATGTTCCTGTACACTATGCCAGCTACCTGGTATCTGGCATCTTACCTGCTGTTATGTGCTGTACTGTTCAGGGGCATCCTTGCACAGTCTGCACCTGGGGTCCTGCCTGGTGTGGTAGACCCCAGTCTCTATTGATCTTGTGCTGAGTGCTTGTGCCGCCATGATTAGTGCTTCTGTGCTGTCCTTCAGTCCAACCCTTTCCAGCTTTTTTCCTGGATAGCTCAGTGGTTAATGCCACTGACTTGGTACAGGTGATCGTGGGGTTCGATTCACAGTCAGGGCGGGGGTATCCAGGTGGACCCTTAGGCAAGGTCCTTAATGCTACCAGCCTACCTCAGGCATGAGTGAAACCACAAATACAAGAGCCATACCGGCTCAGACATCGCCTGGGTTAACAAGGTCCGCATCAAGTGCTAGGGAACCAGTGCAACCTGATGACAAATGGGCTACTGGAGCAGAAAATATGGATTTGATATATATAGCTGTAAACAATCATCAAATCACATTTGATTGGATATATTTATGTAACCGCTCCTTAGTTCAAAATGAGTCATCAAAAATGATTTCATGTTTCACAGGAAGAGAAAGGAGAGGTATTTTGACATAAAATCCTCCAAACTGATTGGCACACATTTAGCATGTAACAAGACAACACTTGTTGTGTAAGGAATAGTTTTATTGTGAGACCAGAGTGTTTTGTTTATGGACCTAATCAGGGCCATTAAATAACACATAACATTTAGATTTTTACAAGCATTATGCACTGACATAATGTTCATATGGGTGATGTGATTCTCAATGGTTTCACACTATTTCACAGTAAAGAAGAAGACTGCTAGCAAGTAAACATGGATGTATACAATGCAGGATTCAAACTTGAAAATGCAAATTTACAAATAGGAGCATAACTTCATCCAGGACAACTATCTATGCCTCACTCATTCACAACTGTCTCTCTCTCTGTGTGTCTCATATACAGTCCCCTCCAAAAGTATTGGAACAGTAAGGCAAATTTCTTTTGTTTTTGTTGTTTACTGAAGAAATTTGGGTTTAAGATCAAAAGATGAGAGTTCAGAATTTCAGCTCTCCTTTCGTGGTATTCACATCTAGATGTGTTAAACAACTCAGGACAAACCACCCTTTGTTTGAACCAACCCATTTTTTCAAGTGAGCAAAACTATTGTGGCTGACAGATGTTTCTTGTTGCCCAGGTGTTGCCTTTTAGGCTGATTGTCCAAATATTAAATAGCTAGTTTTCATCAAACCTATAAAGACTGCATTTCCTGTTAAAGAGGATAAACCAACATGAAGACCAGAGAGCTGTCTATGGGAGAAAAGCAAGCCACTGTCAAGCTGAGAAAAGAAGGAAAATCCACCAGAGACATTGACAAACATTGGGCATAGCAAGCAAAACAATTTGGAAATGTCCTGAAAAAGAAAGAAACTACTGGTGTACTGAGCAACAGACATCCAACAGGTCAGCCAAGGAAAACAACAGGAGTTGATGACAGAAATATGGTGAGAGCTGTGAAGAAAACATCAGTAAGTGACATCAGCAACGACCTCCACAGTGCAGGGTGAAGGTATCACAATCCACTGTTGGAAGAAGACTCAGAGAGCAGAAACATAGAGGCCACACCACAAGATGCAAACCACTCATCAGCAGGAAGAGTCGGAAGGACAGATTGAAATTTGCAAAGAAGTACAGAGATGAGCCGCAAAAGTTCTGCAACACAATCTGATGGACTGATGAGACCAAGATTAATCTCTAAAGCTAATTTGAATTGAATTGATTAATCTGTACCAAAGTGATGGAAAGGCCAACGTGTGGAGAAAGAAAGGAACTGCTTATGATCCGAAGTATACAAGCTCATCTGTGAAGCATGCTGGAGGTGATGTCATGGCTTGGGCCTGCATTAATATTTATTGATGATGTAACTGATGATGGTCGCAGCAGAATGAATTCAGAAGTGGACAGAAACATTTTGTCTGCCAATTTACGGAGAAATACTTTGAAACTTATCAGGAGGAAGTTTATCATGCAGCAGGACAATGAGCCAAAGCACACTGCCAACAAAACAAAGGACTTCATCAGGGGAAAAAGGTTTTAGACTGGCCAAGTCAATCAGCTGACCTTAACCCAATAGAAAATGCATTTCACCTCCTTAAGAGGAGACTGAAGGGAGAAACACCCCGAAACAAACAAGAACTGAAAGAAGCTGCGGTAAAAGCCTGGAATAGCTTCACAAATGAAGAATGCAACAGTTTGGTGATGTCGATGGGTCGCAGGCTTGAGGCAGTTATTGCAAGCAAGGGTTATGCCACCAAATATTAAATGTTATTTACTTTAAGATTATTTGTTCCATTACTTTTGCTCACCTAAGAATGCTGTGGTCTAATACAGACGGTGGTATGTCCTGAGTTGTTTAACACATCTAGATGTGAATACCAGGAAATAAAAGCTGAAATTCTGAACTCTTTTGATCTTAAACCCAAATTTCTTCAGTAAACAACAAAAACAAAAGGAATTTGCCTTCCTGTTCCAATACTTTTGGAGAGGACTGTATTCTCTCTCTTTCCCTGCCTTCTAACAGCTGACTATGGGCATTCTTCCTTAGTTTTCCCAATCAGATCTTACCGCGATCAGCACAGCCAATCATGAAGTCACTATCAAACTTTAAATCCATTTTCTCCTCTGCTGCAAGCTGTCATTCAGTTGAAATCGCTGTGGCCCTCCTCCACCCCATTCACCTCCTGCTCATCATATCCAGGCCCAAGTGAAGCGCAGCAGAAGTCCTCCTCATCACATCCAGTGTTCTCTTTATCCTGTCATCACCATCACCAGTGTCTAGACTCGAACCGGGGGATATCTATACCCTTTGCAGCTTCAGCACCCCCAAATGAGTGTTTATTCTCATATCAATGTATCACTTAATCAATAAATGATTATTGTTCACTCAGTCAAGTGTCCTGTTTTTAAACAGGAAAATGCATTTAACACTTCTGTTACACACGCATTTTGGTGAATAAAAAACTTTTGTTTGTTTACAAGAAGACTCCAGAGGGCACCTTCAAGCACATATTTCTACAGGGTGAAACCCCCAAATAAATACTTTAAACTAACTTGACATTACATGACAGTATGTGCAAAAAGTAACTTGAGGATGGATTCAGGGTGTGTTGTATTTTTTGAGTAAGTTCCCTCTCAGTGTGTCCCATCTCTTTTAACCAGTTTCTCTGACGGCCTTCTCTGCCTGATTGGTATTCACCGGCGGTGCAGTCGGTAGCTTTCATTTCATGTAAGTTCTGCTCTGCACCCCTGATTCAAATGACTTTCAATCTCTTTGTTCTGGGCAGCGGTCCAGGCCAGAGGGCCAGAGAATGATGCATTGAGGTGGTTTATTAATGTGATATGCTGCACAACCACCGATGACGACGTTCATATTTCTGCCCTGCCACCTCTGAGCCGATCTGCCAGAAGTACAAGATCACCCCAAGGTACCACTTCGATCAAACCATGCTGGTTCCTCCATAAAATCTGTGCTCACTGCCACCAAATCATCTACTGGAATATCATTTATCACATCGAGTCCTGGGTTCTTGCCATATTTCTCACTAACTGTGATAGAAAGTCACTAACTGAATGGTAACTTTAATGTCCAAATTGTCATGTGTTAGCAGGTCCAAATGGCAAGGGGAGGTACATATTTGATATTCACCTAATTTTTAATGAGGCAGATACATTTTTACAAAAAATTATGCCTTATGCAGCTGAATTGGATGTCAAACAATCCACTGCTTATTAAGTATTGTTATGGAACAGAAATAACATGCACACTCATTCTGAACTGAGGAAAATTAAACTCTGCACACTACACTGTGTGTACTAATATTACCATTGAAAAATATCTTGCTACTGTCATGTCAGTTTTTAACATCTATGTGGCGGAAGAGCACAAGCAACAAGGACATAGTTCATCATAAAAAATACATTTACATCACTTCTTATCATCATTTTTAAATTGTTCTTAATTTCATTCAATTGTGCATCAAAATGTGTGTTCTTTTTATTTTTCATTAATCTCTTGTATCACTAGCTTTATGTTTGTGCACTTTTTTTGTACTTCAAAATGTAAATATTTATTAAAAAAATGGAATCGTGATTAATCGCATGATTTTCTGTGATTAATTGCATTGTTGTGCGCAACATTGATCACTTTTAATTTAAATGTACTGCTATATACACAAAAGTGCAATAACATGTGGTTTGCAAACACTTTAAAGAAAAAAGGTGACGTCGGAGAAAGAGTTCAAAGAAAACTCAGCTATGACTCCTGGGATCTCGTGATTCTTCTCAAATGTGTCTCAGTTTTCTCATATTGGCCTCAGGAGCAAATAACTCATCTCTGTCTTACTCTGATCAAAAGATGAGATCTCTACAGTATCTTAAATAAGTGTAATTTCAGTCTCCAGAACGTGGATCAGAAAAAAAGCTCCAGTTTTGTTTTAGTGACCCCACTTAGGGGTTTACTCAAGTACTTTACCTACGTCAAATGTTAAGGTACTTGCACTGGAGTATTTTCTTTTTATTTTGTACTTTTACTCCCTTTAATTTCAAATCCTTATTGTATTGATTGTTAATTATCTGTTACAAGTTACAGATGAAAAATAATAAAATACATTTTGACATTGAAAATAATGCACTTTCAAATGTCATGTTTTCCAATTCGCTAAGGTAGCCATAACTGGAACACCCAAGAGACACCCAGAGATTAATTCATTATAGACCAAATGCACGCAAGAACTGAGATACAACATGTCTCTGTCATACAGAATAAGCACTTTTACTTTTGATACTTAAGTACATTCGCTTTTATACCTTTTACTTGAGTAGAATTTTGAGGACTTTAATTGTGGATATGGTATTTCTCCTTTTTAAGTAAAGGAAAATTGTAATATATTTAAAGACAATCAGTCCTTCACTATTAATTTTAGCTTGATGGCGCAGCGGCAGTGTTGTTGCCCTTTGAACAGCAGGAGGGGTTTCAAATCCAGCTCAGGGCAAGCCTCCAGTAAAGTTCTCCAAGCATAGACAGTAATGTAACACAATCAAGCTCACAAAATCCCCCCAATGACCAAGACATTAATGAACTAAAAAAGATACAATGATGAGATCTCATCTGTGACTTCCAGTCTCCTATTGTAATCCCAATTCAGTATCCATTTGAAGTCTCAAAACCTCAGTCTCTCTTCATCTCTTTTAGGAGCAACAATTCAGATTGGAGTGATCTCAAAAAGATATTCTATTGAGATCTTAGTGTTTTCTCAAGAGTTAAAGTAAAAACTATTCTGAGCAAAAGATTCTTCCTCTGGGCAAAGGCAGAAGTATTGTGACGTTGATGCTGCAAAACCTCGTAAGAGTGGATATCTTGTCTTCTACCAACAGTCAAAACGGCTTCTTTTACCCTAACAATGATTTTCCCTTAACTTTAACAAAGAAGTTGTAGTCTAATCTTAACCAAATCCAACCATGCACGTGGCAGATGAGAAAATAGCCATGTAAATCAATTTTCTAAAAGGTCATATGTGGTTTGGAAGGCAAATGTTAGGGGTACCAGATCAGAAAATGGCCATATGGGTAATTTTGAAAGGCAATTGTGAGTTTGGTCGGAGTACTTGTGGCACAGGATGAACATATCTATGAGCAGTTCAGCCAAAATGTAATGTTTTAGTACACAAAATGTTTTTAATCATTTTGTGTACTCTCATATTTATCCACCAAACCCCATGAAGGGAACCTCTGCTCTACTTAGCTGAGGTACATATTCAAATGGTGGCATGTCCCCCTCTGCAAATTGTATGAAGAAGTTTTGCCATCAGATTGCTAAAACAGGATCAGCATCTTTTCCTGGAGGTGTTCCACAAGCAGATCAGTCTTCTGGTTTTTGCCAGCTCAACATCAGGAGACATAAGGGGGTGGTTAACAGCAACGGCGGCGGGCATTAGTGAGCTCTAGATGTTCAATTAGTAGTGGGGTTCACACAGGTGGTGGTGATCAGGATGTCCAAGGTGGAACAAGGTCCACCGCATCTGTCGACTCCAGCAGCCTCTGCCAGGAAAAGCTGCATGTGAGCATCTGTTCATCATGGAGCTCCAAATGAACAATATCTCCATCCCACTTAACGCGAATGGAAAGCACTCAGAACACTCCTGATGTTGCCTCTAATCACTGTGACTGAATATTTTATTATCTGCTATCTCTCTCTTTTCTAGCTCCAGATATGCAGTCTAACACACACACACACACACACACACACACACGAACACACACACGCTCACTCTCCAGTGATCACCAGAATGTAGGCACCAGTGCAACCCACAGATAGAACTGGGCTAGAGTACAGTATGTGGCTGCGAGTGTGATTCTCAGCGGAGGAAACCTAGATACACCAGTGATAACCTGTATATCAAGCTCTCAATCTGCCACGCACTGAAGGGGGAAAATAAATAGCCTTCATCTTGGTGAAAGTGTGCAAAGTGGTAAATCTTGCCATCGTGAAAGTGGGACATGCTGAAGCACAGTGGGAAAAGAGACAATGACAAGGGCACTGGAGCAGGACCATAAAGAGGAAGGAGACGGGGAAGGGGAAGCATGATAGGCTCCCTCCGTCCGTAGCCATCATTACGTTTCACTTACATCATTTGAATTATTCAGATTCTCCCCTGGGCCACCCTGCTTGGACGACCTTCCCCTTCCCCTGAGATTACATGTTGACAAAGCAATCAATGGAAAATGGCCCAAGTCTGCAAATGTAATTTTTGTCATCTCTCCAAGTTGGTGGCTTTCCCTTCGTGCCCTCATCCTGAAAGGAGTCGGTCATCCAGACCAATTCAGAAGTGTCCCATAATTATAGACTTGTCAGTACTGATTTTCATCAACAACTGTGCATGTGATGATCCTGCAGGAATGTTAATGAGTCCTCAATTGGAGTTAATCAGCTGCAGGCACCGCAGTGGCCGCCTAAGCATTTCCTCATGGTCCCACGGCTGTCAAATGTACAATCCAGTGTTGCGCATTTTGTGATGGGGCCAGTGGACGATAAGACATTACACGACACGTTCTACCCCTGGGTTTCATAAAAGAAAGTGCTTCCCCAGCAAAATCTTTAATTTTTTAGTCAAAGTTTATGTCCACTCGCTTCACTACTCTTGACTTGGTGTACAATCCCTTCACTTAATTAGGAGAGCTATTTCTTCTTCAGACAGGCCTCCCATAGGGTCACGGATTCCAAGAAATTCTTCAGCTAATGGGAGTTGGTGAGCACTTTGTTCCTTTTAATTTGCCTCTGCTGGGAAATCTTTTGACACTTTGTGAGGGGGTGTTCTCTAACAGAAAGGTCTGAGAATGTGAAACGTCCACGACACAGCATGGCAATGTAACTGAAACAGTCAACCTTAAAAGTCACTCCTTTCTGCTGGACGTTATGTTAGCGTAATTAATTATGTGTCTCGCTGTGTGTGTGTGTGTGTGTGTTGGTGTTATTCATGCTGGCGGAAGAAGCTCAGTTGTAAATGTCATGTAATTATTGCACTGGAGATGTGACAAATCCTCAGGAAATGGCGCAGGGGTCGTTGTTTAGATTAGGACTTCAGGTCATTGCAGGTGCACATGTCTCTCCCTGACTCTTTTCTTTCCTTAGACCCTTGATTCAAAAAAGGAAAAACTCCACACAAAAATTGAAACACAGTACACAGATTAGACAGACAAATGCCAAATTTAGTAAATAAAGTACTTAAATAGATTTATGAGGTACACATTATTTTGCTACTTAATACTTTAACATTACTGTCCCTGCCGGGAAATTTTACTTCAGTAAAATAGAACACACAGAGACTAGCCATCATCAAAACATCAGCCACCAGTAACGTGTAATTGCTCTTGTACGAAAAATGTGAGACAGATCGAACAGTTTCACACCAATGATTTTACTTGGCACTTTAACTATATGTTGCAACCTGCTCTTGTCACCTATTGAGAGATTACCAAACCAAGAAATAATAGAGAAGGTAATAACTGTACCAGGGAGCTGTAGAATAGCATGCTGAGCTTACTACACATCCCAAACCAGTTGAGCTTCTGGGATTGTGTACTCTCTACGCTGCTGCTGAGTCAAATGAAGTATATTGCATTTTTGTACAGTAAATTCAACTTTCCCAACAGAGTAAAGAATAGTTAATGTCACGTCAGCCAGCTACAGTATTGTAATATTCTCACAATGGCAACAAACTACTAAAAATTATTCAATAATGTATTACAAAAGAATTTCCCATAACACTGAATGACTACCATTCTGCATACTCAAGGTCAAGATCATGCAGACCAAGAGCAACATATATTCACTCTCCTTTAGCTCTGTTTTTGGTCTCCTGAGGGAAATATCTGGCTCTTTAGCTGCTAAATATTCCACTACATTGACTAGCTAGTCTCTAACTTTGCGTCTTCAGCTTGCTGCTTAGACTGTATTGTTTTGTATTGTGGGTTTTTAGAGCCTTTTCTCTAAAAAACAGTTGCCTGTTGCGGCTGAACACAACGCTCATGAGAGTGGTGAGAGTGAACAAATCTGTAAAGTTGTGGCCCAGAAAACTAAAACAATGAGCTGAAAGATGCTGAAATGCTCCATAGAGCAGAGGGAAACTCAATTTGTCACTATGATCAACCACTCACATTACACACAGTCACTGAATCTATTGTTAATATAACAATATTGATTAGTTTAGCTTTAAAGAGGTAATATTATAATTTTCATGTTCATATTTTTATTTAAGTTGTACCAGAACAGGTCTACATGGTTTCATTTTCAAAAAACATCATCATCATCATATTTTTGTCATACTGCACATTGCTGCAGCTTCTCTTTTCACCCTGCGTTTTGAACACTCCATTTTAGCTATCAAGTGAAGCATCTCACTTCAATTCGATCTTTGTTGGGAGTTGCACATGCACAGTGACTACTAGCCAATCAGAAGCAGAGTAGGGCTGACAAGCAAGGTAGTGTGATCCAAAACAAAGCTGCTTCAGCCAGCAATCCTAACTTCGAGACAGCCGTAAATGTTTCCGAAACACAGGTAGAACAACCTGAACTAGCTTCACATCTTAGGCTGGGGCAAGACGTTTCAGAGTAGTAAGTTTAAATTTGTCTTTCATACGTAGCGTTTTAACTGTGCAGTGGTATCTAACGGTCTCTAGGGAGGGGAGGGGTGAGGGGAGGCAGCGGGCGGACGTCTTGTCACTGTGTGATGTGGCTCAGTGTGTTTCTCCACCAGGGTTTTTGGGGGCGTGCCACACTAGCCGCTAGGCGAGCATTATGATGCGTTACATTGTGTGTTTTCAGACAGTTCAGGAGCAGTGTTTTCTGTGGGAGATGGTAACTTCCTTTAGGGTGGACTTTGGGCTTTTTCATTTTGCAAACCTATCACACGCACAAAAAAGATATATAACACAATAAAGCAAAGAGAAAAAGTCAAGTAAAATTATGAATGCATAGTTTTACCTGCACTGTAGTATTTTTACATTGTGGTATTTATCTTACTTGATTAAAAGAACCTATCCTATTATATTTGCATTGCCAAGCAACTAAATCAACATTAGTAACTCTGTGGGAAACTCTCAGTCTCAGATTCACGAGTGACAGCATGATGCAACACAGCAACTTTAACCTGGCCAACCTGCACATTTCACCTCATTCTTGGTGTATGCTCCCTCATCACAGCTTGTCAGAAATAAATAGGTTTGTGGCATTTAAAAAGAAACTTCAGAGAGTCACAAATCACCTTGCCTTGTGTTTGACATTAATCAGTGAAGCAGTTTAATTACCTTTTGCAAGTGTACAGACTCAAACAGAGCCCGCTCCTTGTCTAATCATAAAGCTAAAAAACTGCTTCTCTGCTCTCTTGGTTGTAGAAATTCCTTTGAAAATCTTAACTTGGCTTAATCATCAGGCTCAGCCGTTGTTCCACTAATGACTAGCACAGTGTGTGTTTGACGCGCCGGCACCGGCTCGGCAGCAGCTGACTGCACACGGATCCCCGTTGCCAGCAGTACTGACAGCGAATTCTAAGTAGGACACCAGGGCTGTAAGAACAAGCTCCTGAAAGCTAGTGGAGCAGTTTTTTTTTTTCATTTAACTTCTGCCAGCTCAAAGCAGGGATGAAGTGAGGGCAAGCAATGAATCACAATCCAGTTTGTCCTTCACCTAATTTCTCACCGCCTCTGAGGCTCAGGTGATTTAACCTGTTGCATCCTCATTTGTTGCATTTTATTTTACCTTTCTTGCTGAAATGCACATTATGAAAGACACATTATTTTTTAACACATAATAATCAAAATGAGAAATAAAACCAGGGGTGCTGATCAAGATGCTGCTGCAGCTTTAAACAGGGTTCCTAATTTACTCCTAATGGAGTTTTCTGCAGTCAACACATTCAACACTCCCATCTCAAATACTCCCGCATGTGATGGAAGAAGTACTCCAATCCTTTACTTAAGTAAATGTATGTATAGTATAGTAATACAGTATAGTAACATATAGTCCACTAAAAGTAAAAGTCTTGCACTCAATACCAAAAGTATGTTAGTATTATCACACAAATATACTTAAAGTATCAAAAGTAAAAGTACTCACTGTGCAGTAAAAGTTCCTGTCTGTGTTTTACTATAATATCTGATGTTTCTGGATTAATATTCCTGCTGCATTAATGTGTATGTTGCATTTTACTGCAGTAGATGTTTAAGGTTGAGCTCATTTTAACTCCTTTATATACTGTTGGGTAGTTTAATCTACAGCAATGCATCATATTATATGTTTGTAGCATCGCTGTCCTGTCTGAACCACGTATCTTTAAAGTCAGCTTTTCATGAGCTTCACAGCCCTGTTTTCAGCTTTGTGATAATGCATTTCATAGCTGATCCAAGGGCAGTTTAAATAGTTTATTTCACTTGAAAAGTAAAAGAGAATTTTCTCAACCCATAAATGAACACTTTATTGATCAGCTGATTACAAACATTTAAATGAAAATCTCCAAATTTGTGGTTTTCCGAGTATGAAAAAAATGTATCTGTAAAGTAACCAATAACTAAAGCTGTCAATAAATGTAGTGGAGTAGAAGTATAAAGATGCATAAATTGTAAATACTCAAATAAAGTACAGGTACCTAAAATTACCTAAAAAGTACAGTATTTCAGTAAATGTACGTTACCACTGCACCTGCATCACTTACCTCTAGTGGTATCTAGCAATACAGTTGTATTGTATTGTGCACTTATTTTCCGTCTATTTTTTTCTTGTCCATCCAAGGGAAGTATGTACATGTTGAAAAGAGAGTGGCTTTATCGTGATTTTCCACATTTGCTCTTTCTGTGGCTGCGAGCTCCGTCAGTTGGCAGCTGTCCCTTTCTGCCTCAGACATAATCATCCCCGGCAGAATTTGAGGCCTCAATCAAAGAGCCACATGCACAACGTGCACCATCAGAGGAGCACTATATGAGACAGATCTACATGAAACACCTGGGGACAGTCATTATAGCCCTGCAGCCTATCAGACGCTGAATCCAAGAAATACCCCCAGAGGAGAGAGCAGCCCCGCTCGAGCCTCTGCTGAGGCTGCAGATTGCAAGGAGGAGAGACGCTGGCAGACAGAAATGATTGATGATTTTTTGATGGTTACTATTGTCAGATGTTGAAGTTTAGGAGGAGACAGGAGAAAAAAGTGGACTCTTTGTTCATTGCAAAAGTTCTGTTTATTAAAGGGTTTTTCAATGAAATCAGTTATTAACAAATCACATTTTTACTGCCTTGTTGTCAATAGGCTCTAAATCATTTAGAGATGAAGCACATGCCTGTTTTCTCTGTTGCTTGGAACAGCCACTATTCTGCTTTTAATGTGAAGGCACCGGTCGCGATGGGTCCAACACAAACTCCACATAAGGATACAAAACAACAATAAAGGTTTATATGCTGAAGCCTGTCAGGACAAAAAAAGAATCCGATGATGTCGGTGAAAACCGTGAACATCAGAAAGGCTGAAGAAACATGGAGAGATCCAGCACTGGAAAACGCAGAGCCATTGCTAACATTATCCAGTGCATTGCAATTTACACTGAAAAAAATTATAAACACAACACTTTTGTTTTTGCCCCCATTCACCACGAGCTGAACTATTGTTCACAAATCTTTCTAAATCTGTGTTAGTGAGCACACTGCCAAGATAATCCATCCACTTCTCAGGTGTTGCATATCAAGATTCTGAGCAGACAGCATAGGTATTGCACAGGTGTGCCTTAGGCTGGCCACAATAAAAGGCCACTCGAAAATGTGCAGTGCAACACATCTTCTTCGCATTGAGTTAATCAGGTTGTTGATTGTGGCCTGTGGAATGTTGGGCCACTCCTCTTCAATGGCTGTGCGAAGTTGCTGGATATTGGCAGGACCTGGAACACGCTGTCATATACGCCGATCCAGAGCATCCCAAACATGTTCAATGGGTGACATATCTGGTGAGTATGCTGGCGATGCAAGAACTGGGATGTTTTCAGCTTCCAGGAATTGTGTACAGATCCTTACAACATGGGGCCGTGCCATGCTTCAACATGAGGTGATGGTTGTGGATGACTTGTACAACAATGGGCCTCAGGATCTCGTCACGGTATCTCTGTGCATTCAATAAAATGCACCTGTGTTCGCTGTCCATAACACACGCTTGCCCATAACACCACCCATCGTCACCATGATCCACTTGATCCACAACGTTGACATCAGCAAACCACTCACCCACACATCACCATACACGTTGTTTGCCATCTGCCCTGTACAGTGAAAACCGGGATTCATCCGTGAAGGGAACACCTCTCCAAAGTGCCAGACGCCATCGAATGTGAGAAATTTGCCCACTCAAGTCAGTCATGACGACAAACTGCAGTCAGGTCAAGACCCCGATGAGGGCGACGAGCATGCAGATGAGCTTTCCTGAGACGGTTCCTGACAGTTTGCGCAGAAATTCTTTGGTTATGCAAACCGATTGCTGCAGCAGCTGTCCGGGTGGCTGGTCTCAGACAATCTTGGAGGTGAAGATGCTGGATGTGGAGGTCCTGGGCTGGTGTGGTTACACGAGGTCTGCGGTTGTGAGGCCGGTTGGATGTACTGCCAAATTCTCTGAAACACCTTTGGAGACGGCTTATGGTAGAGAAATTAACATTCAATTCACTGGTAACTGCTCTGGTGGACATTCCTGCAGTCGGCATGCCAATTGCACGCTCCCTCAAAACTTGCGACATCTGTGGCGTTGTGCTGCGTGATGGAACTGCACATTTTCAAGTGGCTGTTTATCGTGGCCAGCCTAAGTCACACCTGTGCGATACCCATTGGACCTGCCACTGTTAGCTTCATAACGTTCAATTTAGATTTATTGTGGTTTTACCGATACTCAGGTACACAGCTTCTCCACTGCCTCAGTCTCTCTAACTAACTAGACCCACATTATATACAATAATGCAACTTAACGGCACAGAACAACAACACAATGGAAGATCTACTACAGTAAAGTTATTTACTGCGGTCTGTTACTGTGTGGCAACACTCTCATTTATATTCATTAATATTCAGTCTAGCTCACTAACTGTTACAGTTAGCTGTGCTCACATTGCAATATGCCAGCTTACTGTGCTGTATGAGCTGGGAATCTTGAAGTAACAGAGCCTGAACAAGTCTGGAGAAAATCCACAGTGAACATGCCGGTGTTTCCACGTTGATTGTGGGATCTCTGCATGAAAGCGGTTGTGTTTTGGATTAAGCTCATGAGTTCAAGAAAGCACACGCCTGGTTGCAATCTTAAAACCGCACTGCTAGTGGCCCTTGAAAACTACATATTACCCCTTTAATTTAGTCTTGCATGTATTTTTGAAAGAAAAAAAGCTTTTTAACCCAAAGGGAATGAGACAAATAATTATCTGCAGCTGTTGACACAAATCTGAGAAGAAACATAAAAATGTGTCCATTGTGTGTGATGTGTGCGTTTTTAATGTTATTAATTGGCTTATTTAACCAATTCCAATTCTGTGTTCATCAAAATAACCATGATAAATGTGAAATTTGTAATTGCTTTTGTCTGTTTGATAAAGGCAAGACGAGATGTGTTACATTATTCATCAGGAGTTCATGAAAGTCAAAGCAGTATGCAGATGGGAAACCATATCAACAATTACTGAAACACTGAGCACTGGTTCACTTAGTTCATCGTTTCAAGTCTTGAATAATATTCCTACAATAATATTCATATGTGTATGTAATTTCCCTGTCTGGACTTATAACATGTCCGAGTTTAACATAATTTAAAGAAGAACTCCATTGAATGTACACCGATATGTGTCCACAAGTGATGTCAAGTAACTTTATGATTTTTCTTTTATGATATGTTTTTGGGACTGTCCAGATAATAGAAGAGAGGCTTTTTTTGCAAAATAGTCAGCTTATAAGCTTGTTGATTTGGAAGCAAATTGATATTTATTGAGAAAATATAGAAATCTACTTAGAACATCATTTGGAAGATTGTTTTAAACATTCATAACCTTGATAGACCATGTCCTTACAGACCGTTCTTGATGACAATCACCTGTGAGGCCAAACAGTGCTGACAGAGTTGTTAGAGTTTTTCCACCTGATAGTCACCTAAAAGAGTATGTATCCTGAGAAAGACTGAGCTTAGGCTGAGTTATAGCAGTAGAGTTAAGTAGAAATAAGATGGTTCCTTCTAGTCTGAAATCAAAGCCCGGAAACACAGTCTGACTTTCAATTAACATTTTCGTGCCCTCGCCATCACTCCATATTTGCATCACGGTGCTCACCTCGCGGAGCTAGCCACACACATATACTTGTTTACAAGGAAGGAAATTGGAAACTCAAGTGTGACTTGAGTTTGTGGAGGACATCCTGTTAGGGATATGATCAACCTACCGCATCAGCCTTCACTCCAAACCCCCCAACCCATCCCCTTCCCTAACAAGGCCAGGGGCATGGCAGATGTCACAGCCCACAGAGAGGGTTCACACAGGGGTTAAAATTTCGAGGACTCTGTGAACAGGAGCGCATATGTTCCTGGAAGCGCACTCTGAGATTCCCCGACAGTTTGAATTTTAGTGTCGGGTCAGTGTGTCCAACATGAGGGGGCGTCACTATCATCAGATCTGTGTCTGTTAGATGAGATAGCATGTGCAAAGCTTCATGTTTATTCATGGTGGGCATTTTATTTATCTTTAGCAAAATTTGTATTATGCGTTGACAATAATTTTCTTGATTCACTGATTAATGTTTTGGATTTAAAAATGTTCGGGGGGGGGTAAATCAAGGGCAGCTGGTTGAAGAGACCTAAAGATGTTTCACCTCTCATCCAAGCACCTTCAGTTCTAACTGACTGAAAGGAGTCCCAGCTATTTAATCTCTGTGGGGTCATTATCAAGGTGATGGATACCACCTAGTTCTTTAGTGCTCCTGGCTGTTGTAACGACCGTCGTTATGATCGTTATTCGCCTGAGGCCAAGTCTGAATGACCTTCGTTGGCATTGTCACACAAGGCTAAGTGTGAGTGTTTGTTAAATCTCCTGGGAAGGGGTTAAAGGACAGCATTGCAAGTGGGGATAAGTAGTGTTGCAGACCTCCTCCCCTGTTGACAGATAAGTAGTGTTATGTGGCAAAAAATGTTGTTTTTGGCAATAAGGTTTTGAAAAGTGAAAAAAGGCTTTATCCTCTTGGGAGAAAAAATTTGCTCAGTAAATTTTGTGGAACTCAAATTAGATTAGATCATGTATCCAAATCGACATTCTGAAGACAGTAAAGGAGTAACTCACATGGGGTATAAAAAGGAAATGATCCATCCTCTGGAGAACATATTTAGAAATAATTAAAAAAGCATGCATTTGATTGTGATATTTCATGCGAACAAGTGGAGATTTTGGCAGTATAGTGACACTTAAGGGAAAGGCCAAGGGCTAACTAGAAGAGACTCTCCTCCCAAGAAAATCAACATGTTTACATTCAAAGTCATCTAGTGGTTGCACGAATTAAGATGGAAGCAAAGAAGGTCACCTGACTATTATTATAGAGAAACAAAGTCTACGGAAGAGGTCAGAGTGGATGGATGGGTCAACAAAACATCTGAGAGATCACTGTTTTTCCTGATTCCAGAGATCTTTTTATTTTTTTTCTAGACAAAGTT
Organism: Micropterus salmoides; assembly: GCF_014851395.1. Taxonomy (NCBI): domain Eukaryota; kingdom Metazoa; phylum Chordata; class Actinopteri; order Centrarchiformes; family Centrarchidae; genus Micropterus; species Micropterus salmoides. The sequence goes on along the minus strand of NW_024040041.1, from coordinate 29,019,461 downwards.
GCTTTTGTGCCTAACCCAAACCTAAACCATTGAATTGTCCCACCATAAAACCTGATTTACTTTGAACAGTTTTGGAAGGCACAGACAAATGATGTAATCCTACTGATAGGTCATCAGATCAGAAAATGCTTGTATGTATAGTTCTTGAGGGCACTGACAATGGACTAATATTACAAAAAGTATGGTCTTGCTCTATATGAAAAGTACAAACAGATAACCTTTGTTATAAATCGGTACTATAAAAAGAAAATTTAATTTAAGTGACAAATTACATATTGTTTTATTTGGAGGACTTAGTGAACAAAAATAATTTAGGATTCATTATCTGGGGACAATGAATAGCTACATCATATTTAAAAATATGACTGTATGCACATTTCCAGGAATGGAAATGTTTGCATGCTTTCCAGTTCAAAAAACACGTTCCACTCGCAAACTGGCCCTTTTCTGGCTGTTGTAGCTAAGGCTCCTCTCTGTGTTCTCACTGGCCAGCTGCCACATCACCCACTGCCTGTGTGCACCAGCCAGTGCTTACGCCAGCAATGCAGATATGCTAGACACTGTAAAGTATTTGGAGTTTTCTGCTTGTAATTATAAAGTCAGCTTCTTAACAACATACTCCACAATCTACATGTTCGATCAGATAAAAATGCTAAATGTCTCATTATGGACCAAAGTGTTAGTTAGTTAGATAGTCAGAAGGTCAGGGGGGACACCAAAATCATTAGGAATCATCCTTAAGGGGACTATGATTTCCATACCAAATTTCATGGCAATGTGCCTTGTAGTTGATGAGATATTTTTCTCTGGAGAAACATGTCGGTCAGATCGACCCACCTACCAACCAACTTCACCAACTTTATTAGTTAGCAGTCATTGATTGATTGATTTAGGTGTAATTAATGATTAGTTAATTTGGAAATAATACCACAACTAATGTTGGGGAAAAACATCACTGTGTCTTAGTGTTTCATTTCTAGGCTGCAGAGACACATAGATGATTGCAAATCCTTCTATGTCAGACCCCTGCAAGGCATTAAAAGGTAGTAATTACCAAACTAAGAGAAAACAACTGGATAACCTGATTGTCTATTGATTCTGTATGCTCTGCTGTGAACAGATTTAGCATCGCCAGGGGCCGAATGTGCAATAGGACCAGCTTGCATTGTGTGTTTATATGCAGTAAACACAATTGCTCATATTTGGTGTGTATCGCAGTAAAGCCAAACAAATCCCTTGAAAAAACTTGTGTTGCCCAATAAAATGGTCTCTTCTGTCCTTCGCTCTCACATAATGAGCTGTGCTTTTCCTCCAAATACTGGAGAGTAAGTTGCATCTGTATCAGCAGGACTTTGATGTGATGGCTGGGCCATAATTTCAAAAGAACGTTCTTCTTTTCAAGTTTTCCGAAGATGAAACATGAGCCCAGCTATTTACGCTCCATTATTTAATGGTGCATGAGACCAGTCCAGGAGAAAAAACATTAGTCTTGGCTGCAGCAGCCTCTTAGTATCTGCTATTGATCTGAATCCTCGTTCCAGCCTTTGGAAAAGATCGGTGTCCCCATATACTTACCAAACAGGCTGGCTTTGTTTAAAAATCAGATTTATCACTTGGTTTCTTTCTCTGCTCCGAACAGAGGGGAGCGTCTGATTTTTAAACACAGAGCGAAGACACGGAGCTCAGCAATATTTGCCCGCTTTTTCCTGACCTAAACAGGAGCCAGTGACGCAGATTGATTTTGTTTTGTGGTGAGGCTGCGTGATAAGCAGAGGGAAAATAATGAGCATTGTCTCATTAATGGATAGAGAATGCATTATGGGTCATACATTTTAAATGAATTATGCATAAGGAATAAACAGCCTCTGTGACAGCTGGCTATACATCATCAGAGAGGCCAGATCATTTTGTGGCGAATATTTGATCGTGTCTTCCGCACCCGATTGATACTTAGTGACACTTCATTGAAAGTGCTGCATTGGAAATGCATCACAGCAAACTGGGAAGGTGGGGTTGTTTGCCTTGTATTGGAGTGTAAAAGGCTTTCTGTAATGAGTAAACATTTTGTCCACACAATATTGGAATTGTTTCTACAAGAACCTTTCACTAGGCATCGGCTAAAGATTACCTTTTACAGCTTCAGTCCATTACTTGACTCATACCCCCATACCCTGGGGGTATAATAACACTGTATTGTCATTCATGGAGGGTCCTTGCCTTTAGGATTAGCACTAACATGCTGACACCGACCACAACTACTACAAGACTCAAGTCGCCCAAAAGCTAATGTTCTGCAAACGTCCTTATACTAGGGAGCAACAACCACTGGAGACCAACAAATCACTTAGTTTCAATTCCAATGGGAAATGGAAACAGTTGCTTTTCTGCTGAGCAGGTGATGTCTAAAACCTCGCTTATTTCTACGGTCTACAAGCTGTATTATGCCTCTTAATACAAATTATGTTGAGGGGAAAGAACAACATAGTTAAAGTTGTGGTGTCTGGGTTTTTCAACTTTCAGGCTTTTGGCCTGAGACACCTGTTTTCAGGATCTCACGCATATATGCCACCAAAACAAATCTCATGCCAAATAAAGTGTGATTTATACTTCTGCGCCAGATAGCCAGATAGATGGGTAGCCTTGCAATGCCTCCGAGCTGACAGTAAGTGCTTTGAAGTAACTTTTACTAGCAGCCAAACCAGCGAAATGACTCGTTTCACTATCAGACTGTGATCCATTCAGGCAGTAACATTTAAAAGGTCTGTAACAGCTGCACGTATATAATTTTACCCCCATTCAAGTTAGCTAAACTGGAACTAGTCCTGGCCGGCACAGTGGACGCTGTAGCACTATCACCAACTAGCGTTTGAACAAGACAGAAACCTACGCACAAGTATAAATGCATGGCTACGTGCGTAGCTGACGCCGTAAGCTACGGCATAGACTCGACGCAGTAATATAAATCAAGCTTTAAGAGGGGAACTGCAACAGCTGCATAGATTGAATAGGCTTCCTATGCACACGGGATAATGTATGAACATCAGACTTTTCTCCACATTGTAACACCAACATTGGATTCATAAACATTACAGAGAGCACAAAAGTCACAGCTTTAGTTAGCAGATGCTCACCCAGACAGACCTGTCCAAAATCAAATACACTAAGGTCATTAATATTAACTTTAACTCTCACTTTGCACAATTTTGCATTTATTACAAATTGAAATGTCCACCATAACAACTTTTAATGTGGGTAATGAAGGCTGTTATGAGTCACAAATGGACAAATAAAACTGAGCTCAGAATTTCACTCCAGCTGGTTGACAAAAGTTGATTTGGGGCTAAATTGTAAAGTTTGTCCGGAGGGTGGTGACAGATGGAAAGACACTTTTTAAATTTAAAATTGAAAGGGTTACTCTTCTATTTAGCATAAATATGTTGACATCTTGGCTGGAAAGTTTGAGTGGAATGAAAAGTGTTCATCATCTGGCTAAAATGAATGTGCTCTGTAAATTTAACATTTGAATTTAACATTTTAAACATTTTATTTTTATATTTCTGATGTACACTGGAAATTTTAGCTTAATGGGTGGCATGAGAGAAAAGTTTGTCCTCTGCAAACCATCCTCAGAAAATTTCATTCACATCACATGAATTATCCAGCCATTATCTTCAAGATATCTTGTCAGGGACACAAGTGTCTGTCATTGGTAAACTATGACCTGAAGTTAGTCAGGAGAAGAACCATTATAAAACATCATCTGCTGACTATAAATAGAAAATGTCTCACGTGTCTCCAGCAAGAATTACAAGGATGGAGTTCATCAAACAATACATTTGTTTCTGTCAGCCCAATAAAGGTTCACCCAGCTGCTCTATACTATCTGGGCCTTTTACAGCTCAGTTAATTAACTTTTCTTGCACACAAAAAGGCACATAATAGTCAGTGAAGCACCAGTTACCGTGGCTGGGTTAAAGTCCAAGAAATCAATTTCTGAATGAGCTGAGGCTCAAACTGAGAGAAGATGTTCTTATTGTTCTTAGCTTTTGGTTTTATCTATATACTAAAATGACCTTCAACTTGAACTACAGGGGTATTTCAAATAAAACATACATACATCAATTTATTTGAAAACCCCCATTTCCTTTACCTCTATTGGCCCACATATTAGAAATTATACCAAATGAGCAGTGTTGGGCAAGTTACTCAGAAATTGTAAGTTACTTTTTACTTTATTTTACTTTTTACAAAACATAAAACATTGTTTAAATCCACTCTCTCCCATCTAGTGCATGCATCACTGACAGTAGCGGCTGGAGTTTCTTTCCGCAAGTTTCACATTGCTGTGCTGCTTTAGCAGATGCTTCAATAAATTAGATGTAGAATTGTTTGTGGTTGAAAGCTTTTTACTGGTTGCACAAGACGACAGTGTTCTTTGCATCTTAAAGACAATAATGGCAGTACTTACAGCTGTCAAAAGAACGCCTCCCTCTTTCTCCTATCTTTCTTTAGCTTCTTGGCTAACAGCTGACTTGAACAATATAAGGTCTGGTGCGGCACACCTGCCAAGCAGTCGCACATTCACGTCAAGGATGGTGCATTCTGGTAATGCAGTTATGCAGCGTAACTTGGATTAGTAACTGTAATATTATTACAATATCATCCCTTACACTACTAGTTACTGGGAAAAGTAATATTACAGTAACTCGTTACTGAGTAACGGTGTAGAAGTAAAGGATTTAAATAAATGCCATTTTGTAATATGGTGCCAAGATTCTTGGTCCCCAAAGGATACATTTTAATAATTTTTAGGATAATCTAACTTTTTCTTTAGACACACCATGAGGTCGCAATTTCTGATTGTGATAAACAGAGTTGCAGTTATGATTAAGGTCCTCAGAGGATAAACTCTGCTAATACGTCCTTTCCTTTAGCACCAGCATCAGGTCAAATTTTCAAGTTTGCATGTAAGACAGGCCTATCTCATAGAAATAAGACATAACGTGCTCTACTTACAGTTAGACCTCAAAGACTGGGTGCTGGATCCTTAGTGCAGGCTTTTTAATATTGTCACATGGATGCTTCAGGCAAGATGCCATTCTTCTGCATGTTGTCTGGCAATTTTGCAATCAAAATACACAGGTGGGATTTTATTGTTATAGGTATAATTAATTAGTAATTAAGATATCTTAAATATACAGTTTGATTGTCATATTTGCTGACTAAAATCCCCAAAGGGTGAACGATGATTTAGGTGACACCTCGATCAAATCAACTCTATAGACCCACATTTACATTTCTAAATGACAGAATATTTTTCTTTTGATGTTGTTGTGTTACAGTTCTTCTAAAACAAAAAAGGAAAACTGAAATGCATATCTCTAAAACACATACAATGCTCAAAGCATAAAGCATTTTTTTAATAACCAATCACTTGACATTTCCTTCCTCTCCCGGCCAAACTTATGAAAACAAATCTTGTGTGGACTTGGAGTTTTTGTTCTCTGATGACCACAATGAAATTTAAAACAAAACAACCTTGCTCCTATCACCTTCCATACACATCAGATGTTTTCTAATCAGTGTAAAAAACAAAAAGTGTGGTGGCACAATGGTACACTGGATTTGCAGGTGTACTGCAGTTACAAAAACTACATCTAATAAGAGACAAATGTTTTGACAATTTGCCAGCTCATCTGAGACCACATTTAGCATGGAGGACAACGATAGGACAACAGTGAAAATGAATAGAAAACTTGATTTGTATTGGGAAGGCAAACATACATCCTTTTAAAAACTGACATATAATGAGGGAAATGTTTAAAAAATGAATACAGGTAAAAGCACAACTGCTGTCTTTTGTCACCGTTAACTCTTTATAATGTCAGATATAGTTCCAACCTTAGATCTTCCACAAAAGCAGAACTGGGTATGATGTCCTATGGAGTAAATTAAATATATTTGCGCTGCAGAAAAATGTAGCACTGCAGCAGAAAGTAACTGTAACATAATGTGACCCTTGTGATATTGGATGCAATATTCACACAAGCTGTAACATAGATTGTGAAGCATAATCTCATCATCCTGCAGAATTATAAAACTGCCACCCAGTGATAATTTGCAGACAGAAGTGAGTGTGTTGGTGCAGAGAGTGAGTTTCAGAGAGAAGTTCTTCAGCTGAACAGGAGGAACGATGCTCACCAGTGCTCGCCACACTCCAGCTTTATGGACCAGAGAGCTTTAGTCCATCAAAACCTGTTTACAAGACATTTGAAGGACAGAGATAAGGGGTTTTCTCTTTCTTTCAAAGAGATGAAAATTTATGCTTCGATACAGATGGATTGGGTAGATTTAAAAGTGATGAAAGTGCAACAAGATGAAACACAGGTTTTATCATGGACTCAGTTTACTGGGCATTGGTCAGAGATGCACATCAAGACATGTATGACATCTCATCAATACTTGTGAAACAGTATCTCAGAACAGAAAGAGACACCACAGCCATAAATATAAACTGCTCTATGTGTAGTATATCCCAGTTGTGCTGATGTCATTCTAAACACATCATCCTCCTGTCTCCTTCTGACTGTATGAACTGCTTTTTTTCTGATATTTTCTGTTGTTCACGATACCCGGAGATTGAGCGCTGATTGCCTGTCCCCTGCCGTCCTGCAGCATGGGAGTGATCTGCAGGCATGAGGACAGCAGGCCATTATTCAGTCTTTAGATGTGCTGCTTCTTATCAGCGCGCAGGGTTGACTGTGGCAGCTGCTCTTGTCAACATGCCAGCACCGGAGCGTCCTCTGGGAGGACAGGATTTGACGGGGACGCTCAACAAACAAACTCCTCCAAAAAAAAGAAAGAAAAGGCAAGAAATACACAAACACACAATAACTCCCAGACAGCAAGTGTTGTGCTCTTGAAAGTGCACACGTGTAACCCCCCCAACCTCACTCTAACCCGACATCGTCATCCATCTCTCCCTCTCAGTGGGGGCTGATGTCAGCGTGGAGGAGGCGTTTGACAGGTGACGGCTGCAGAATGGGGGTAAAAAATTGTTGGTCACCTCAAATAGAGAGAAGATGACTATCTAAAATGAAAACGCTTCCCGCCGTGTTTCCCTTTTTGGTGATCTGCCTGGCTGGATTAAAAGATAGGACTGGTTGTGTTTCCAGCGGGTGTATTTACCCACAGTGATTAAAACATTGTGTTGTGATGTCCTTACTTTGCTTCATAGTTTAAAACAACAGGAATCACCACTGGAATCCTTCAGAACTGCAGTGAATCAAAGTTGAGAACATCTGTCATCCTCCACAAAAGGAGGACGTTGTAAACATTTCAGAGCAGCGTTTCAAGCCTATTACTGAGTATTTTATACTTATAAAACAGCTCATCTTCTAGAGACCGTAAATGTCTATAAATCTCTCATCTGTCCAGACCAGCTGATGTCCATCACACTGGACTGCAGGCTAATAGGGGTTAAAAAAATAATTCAGATTTTCAGGTAGGACTGAAATCATTTTGGGACAAAGAGTTGTTTCCCGAAAGCATGACCTCAGACCTTCTTGGCTAAGTCTTACTTCTGCAACACAGGGTTTTAATCATCTACTTTTAACCCCGGAGGTCTCAATGAAATGGATCCCAAATGATTTCACATACTCAGCAAACTGGAAATACAATACCAGCAGGCTCAATAATGTTTATAATGAAATCAATGAGGATAACAGATTATGCTTGAAAGTCTGAGCCATATTTCTTACCTAAATGTTTCAATAATTCTTATTTTAGCCTGCAGGTAAAAACTGTACCATGATATTCTGAATCTGATCCGGCTATTATTGCTAAAAATGAGCCGATAAACTCTCCGTTCCAGGGAGAAATTGTAGAAAATAGATACCAGAGCTGCATTTTACTAAATGCGACTTCAATCAAATTTATTTTGTTTATCAAGTCCTTTGGGTGAATTAAAAATGCTGATAGGGAGGAGCACACACACATTTCAGACTACATTTCTCAGTTGGGATATTTGATACGTTTTATTATCTTGCAAGTAAATCTTTTTCAGTCAAAACTTTTTTTATTGGCTTACTGTCAAGCAAGAACTGTCGGGAGTATTTTCTACAGTTCTGATATTTCTATGGAATGTGATGAAAATATATCATTAAAAGCATCCCTGGTTAACAGATTCCTACTGACACTAGTGAGGCACTTATATGGTATATGTATATGTATATAAAGCTACAGTAAACCATATCATCAGCCATGATGGCTGGCTTGCATCTCATTTTTCATAATATAAATAAATACAATGAAACTTTAAGTTTAGCTCCAGGTGTACCTCTACTCTAATCCCTCCACCATTTCTTTTTATATCTTGGTGACCAGTTTAATCCTGAGGATTAATGTACTGTGGCCTTATATTTGTACAGGCCTCAGAGTTTACTATTATGTTTGCTACAGCACATCAATATTAAAGTGGGACAAAGGGACGGTCTCTTAGATTACGCATCAGATGTGGTCTGTAACGGCTCAGGGAAAGAAAACGCCAAACAGCAGACAACAATAATCAGTAATATAGAGTTAAACATAAAACTTTGCATAAGAACAAGTCGTCGTTAAGCCCTCTGCAGGTCGTCTGCGTAGAGGTGGGGTGAACTCTGTTTCACTCAGAAGCAATAAGACGGTTTTGTGGTTGGAGAAAATCTAAGCCTCAGGGATTCTTTAGTGGGTTCTCATTTTATTTTTCTCTCCTTAGACAGGGAATCATAAATAAGTCAAGTCTCTGTCATGCAGAGAAACGTAGGTAATCAGAGGTAAGAAGTGGAAGTAGGGGAATGTTCTGAAATCACCCAGAGAACACAGGTGGTGCTTTCCAATACCTAAACTATCATAGTGTGTCCCAATATATAGTTCACTAACAAGGACCACGCCTATGTTAGATTTTACAGTGATTTATTATGATGAATAGTTATGGAAGGAGGGGTCGAGAGAAGAGGGATGAAGGGGTCGGGGGAAGGGGGATGAAGGGGTCGAGCAGGCTGTTTAGGGTGTGGTGGCCGGAGCGGCTAGGAACCCGAGGGGTAGAGATTCAGGGTGGGGGCTCGTCTCGATAAGCAGCTTGGTCTTATGAACCCCCCTGTGGTTCCTGTTGTAGAAGACAAAATGATTACTAGGCGGAATTATGGATTTTTTGGTCTTTCATGGTGGGAGGAAGCCGGAGCAACCGGGGGACACCCACTCAAAGCGGGGAGAACATGTAACCTCTATGCAGAGAGGTCTAAACTCAGACCTTCTGCTGTGAGGCCGCAGTGCTGGTCCCTGGGCCACCGTGCTTCCCATTGAGAGGTGAACAAGCAGGGTTTGGGTGGGAGGGATGTGGGAACTGAGAAACGGGAGAGACGACGGGTTAGACGGCTTATATATGTGAGTGCATGTGACTGGATTGAGAAGCACAGGTGGATGGAATGAGTGAGTACAGGTGGTTGATTGGAGGAATTGAATGAAGCACATGTGGTAGAATAGTGAGGGAGGCGTGGTCCTGTTCCTGAACCTGACTTTACATAACTCCATTAATTCAAAAGCAGTATGCCAAAAATACCAGGATGTCCTACAGCAAGCCAACATGCTTTTCTGGTTTTTCTGACCCACAGTCCTCTTTGCAGCAAGAGTATGAGCAAGTCAAAGTTCAAGGCGCAATGTTATGACAAACTAGTAAGTCCCTAGTAGTAGTATTATGTCCTGGACCCTGCAGTTTGCCTACAGAGCCAACAGGTCTGTAGTCGATGCAGTAAACATGGCCCTTTACTTCATCCTCCAGCACCTGGACTCTCCAGGAACTTACGCCAGGATCCTGTTTGTGGATTTCAGCTCTGCTTTCAACACCATCATCCCGGCCCTGCTGCAAGACAAGCTCTCCCAGCTGAGCATGCCTGACTTAAGTGCAGGTGGATCACAGACTTCCTGACAGACAGAAAGCAGCACGTGAAGCTGGGAAAACATGTATCTGATTCCAGGACCCTCAGCACCAGTTCAGTACCTCAGGGCTGCGTTCTTTCCCCTCTGCTCTTCTCCCTGTACACCAACAGCTGCACCTCCAGTCACCAGTCCATCAAGCTCCTGAAGTTTGCAGATGACACCACCCTCATTGGGCTCATCTCATGTGGGGAGTCCGCCTACAGGTGGGAGATTACCATGGTGACCTGGTGCAGCCAGAACCACCTGGAGCTCAATGCTCTAAAGACCGTGGAGATGGTCGTGGATTTTAGAAAGAGCCCAGCTCCACCCTCCCCCATCATCCTGTGGACTCCTTCCGCTTCCTGGGCACCATCATCTCCCAGGACCTCAAGTGAACATCACCTCCCTCACCAAGAAGGCCCAGCAGAGGATGTACTTCCCGCGGCAGCTGAAGAAGTTCAGTCTACCAAAGACTTGGTGCACCTGAGTCCATCCTCACCTCCTCCATCACCATCTGGTGCGCTGCTGCCACTGCCAGGGAAAAGGGCAGGCTGCAGCACATCATTCGCTCTGCAGAGAAGGTGATTGGCTGCAATCTTCCTTCTCTTCAGGACCTGTACGCCTCCAGGACTCTGAGACGAGCAGAAAAGATTGTAGCTGACCCCTCCCATCCTGGACACAAACTGTTTCAGACTCTCCCCTGTGGCAAGACACTGCGGTCCATCAGGACCAAAATATCTTGCTACAAAAACAGCTTCTTCCCGTTTGCAGCTAGCCTCATTAACAAGGCCATAGCTATATTGTTTTTCTCTATTCCTTTATCATTCTAATATAACTTGCATTTGTTTATACCATGTTTATATATTTCTACATTTATTTATGTCAACTGCATGTTTGTCTACGTGTAGCACCTCATCACCAAAGCAAATTCCTCATATGTGTAAAACACTACTTGGCAATAAAGCTCCTTCGGATTCTGATGTTTGTTTCATTAAGAAGACATTTTATGAAGGAAAAATGTGATATGTAGAATAATCGTATGGGGTTTAAAAGATCTCAAATGGGGTTTAAAAAATCTCAGTTGTTGGTGTAAATATTTGACCTCAACGACCTTGTTGACACATAAAGCTGGCACTTACTTCACTTTTCCTCATCCTTTTTTTGACTCTGTTTTGACTCATTTTGACGTTGAATCAATGATGACGAAAGTTTTCCACCAGCGTTGGTAACCTGCCTGGATTTACTGTCAAAAGAATCAAAGGACTTCTGCTGCTGCAACACTGCATGAAAAGTTAATATAAATGTTTTTGACATCATATTCCGACAGGTATTTAATATGAATGTTGAAAGCTGCACAAATATCAGCAATGGGTCCAATAACTATTAGTAACACAAAAAGCCTCACTCATAGTGATCAACCCCTAAGAATTAGCATCCGACTCTGCAATTCCCCTCTATGAAGCATTTAAGTGTCTTTTAGCTCATTGTTTTACTTTATTCTCATTGTTCTTATTAAACCTGTTTCCAGCTGCAGCTGACAGCAGTTTTCGGTGAAAAAGCTCTGAGAAAGACAGACAAAGTTGGCAACTAGCTGGTGAACAAAGTGGAGCATTTAGCAGCCAGATATTCTTTACAGGAGGTGGTGGAGACCAAAACCAGAGCTAAAAGAAAAGTGAATATTGGATTTATCGAGTGGCCAAGTGGGATGCGTAAATAAGCAGCTGTTTGCAAACATGTTAACCATATCAACTTTATAAGGTTGTCAATGTTTAGTTTACAGCTTATTGGGGGGCCAAAAAGAAATCAAGGACTGCCACTTGTGCTATTATTGCACAAACACACATTTGATTCTCTAAAATCTATGAACTCTTTAATCTGATATTTGCACATCAACAGATGCATATATAACATTCATGAGAAAAAGGCTCATCACTGTATTTTAAACTGTCCTTGGGAGACAAAGATCTGCAGCCTGAAGCGCAAAGCTTCCAAAGCAACACCTTCGTCATACTGAACCTTCACTCTGAGCCCTCATTCAGCTGTAATATTGCATCACATGTCAACAAATCTACTGTGAAGGTTCACTGTGTGAAATTAATTTAAATTATTTTGGTAAATATGCTATGGGTGTGACTGTTTTGATGATTCATTGTAGATGTTGATGGAGACTTCCCTCTGCAGTTTTTAATCAAGGGTGGTTTGGTGCAGGATGTTACTTACTGGTGAGTAAGTCTTTGTTTCCTTTTCAGATATTATACCCATATGACGTGTTGTCCCTGTTCCGTCAGCATTAGTCACTGCCAGCTCCTCTTAAGGTGAACGGACAGAGCGCATATTAGCCATGTCATTCACCAGCTGTCCCCCGTGTCATACATTCCTTTAGTCTGACAGAAGTTGGGGCTTTAAATAGCAAATACTCTTGTCAGAAAATCCAATCTAAAATTAAGCCCTGTTCAATCATACATGAGCCAAATTTCAAAGGAAGGCAGTTGAATAATAGAAGAAAAGGGAGATTTCCTCATGCAGCTATTGTGTTTTACGTGCTCCGAGTTAACCCAGAATACAGCAGCCACCTTCACACTAACACTCTTATATAGCTTGCAGCATGCTGCAACATGTAACTCTGTATCTCCTTCATCAAAAAAAGGGTTTGTCAGTTCAAACAAACAGCATTTCAAAAAATAATTTACACTACAAGAGCTGGGTGCTGCGGTTATTTTTGTGGATTTTGTCTTCAGTCTCTTCACATGTTCGATGACTGAGGAAATATAACACCCAGAATGTCTATAATACTGTTTAGGATAATTTAAAAAGGTATGTCGACAGGTTGTGGTGTGCACAAGGGGCTTTAATAAATCTTGTTTTCACCTCTAAAAATAAATTTTCCAAACCAAAGAGAGCAGCATCAGGTATTAAAATATGCTAATTTTCTATTGGAAATCTATCCTTCATGTCAGAAGGCATAATAAACTGACGATGGAGACTCTGACTTCAGTCAAATTATATAAACATCAAACTGGCAATGGAAAAACCTGACAACCTCGATTAGACCCTCAATATGTTAAGACTTTAGACTTTAGTGTCCCCAAGGGAATATTCCTTTTAGCGTGTTAACAAAATTACTTTGATTCTGTCTTAAAACAAAACTGACTATGCCATGTCTTGATCCCTTGGATCCATTTTTACCAACACATCCTCATACCTAAATAACAGAACAGGTTGTTTGCCAACGTCTCCCAAAAAGACATGCAGGACCTTCCTCATCATGGAAACTGAAAATGGTTGCACTTTGGTTGGTTTAGGGACCAAAAGTACCTGGTTAGGTTTGGGAAAAGATCACTATTTGGGTTAAAATAAGTAAGTTTTACATTGGTAAGTCACAAGTCACCTTGCGTTTTAGGACGTAAGTCACATGACATTTGTAAAAGAAATTATAGGACACAAACAGTGGCCTTCAAGAGGAAAGTCCTGTTTTATTCCGCACCTGGTGAATGTTACAAGGCATTATCATTGTCTTTAAATTCAGAGGATGCCCCTAGTTTTTCCTAGTTCAGTTTCTAGTTAACATTTCTATTGTTGATGTTTTTATTATTTTATTTTCTTATTTTCCTCTTTCTGTGTTGTTGTGTTGTGTGTTTTGTGATTAATGGGTGATGTGGCTGCAGTTATGTACCTGTATACCTGTACAGTTCCTTACAAAGCATTTAAACATATATTTCATGCATTTGAATATTGAAATATACAATATTTTTTGTAACCATTTCAGTTGCTTTTCAGTCACTTTAAATGACAAATTATATGCTGATGTTAAAAGGTTATGGTTAAGGCAGGGACAAAATTACTGGCTTTTTTTATTTTATTTTATCTTTTATTTTTATTTAATTTTTTATTCTGTTTTTCTTACTAGTCAACATATTTCATAAATAATGGAGAGAAAAAAACAACAATACGTTAGTCGATCTCAATCCATCATAGTCAGTAAACAAAATTACCTTTAAAGAAGTTAAAAGGTACCTTATGAAGTGTGCAGGCTGTTTGTTGGGGTTGTTCATCTACTCACAAGATGCCAGAAACCGTTTTCTGGTAAACACCCCTTGCACAAACACACACACACACAGACTCGGTCTGCAGTAGGACATGCGTCTGGCTCTCCGGCTGGCAGTCTGACAGCAGCATCTGCGAGTATCTAAGCGCTGCAGTTGATGACACTCTGACTGAACTGTCACGAGAGCAGATGGTTTATCAATTCAAAGTAAAAGAGGGAAAAATAGAGATTCGAGCTTCAGAAAAGCAAACAAACAAACCATTGAACGATCCTTTTCCCCTTCTCAAAAACGTTTGAAAAGAAGATGGTGCTGCTGAAATTTATACACACAGCAGTTTGGGAATTATACTTGGAAAGTGAAACATGGGTAGTGGGCAAATATTTTATTCTTTTTCAGATTGGTGGCTGGAATATTGTGACTCAGGCAATCTACAGAGATATACTTTACATTTTTCCCCCCCTGCATGGTTAGAAAGAGGAGCTGTTGAACAATAAAATCCATATTGACATTCTGGGGATTTTATGGGATAAAATAACAAGCCTCTTCAATGTAAAAACACACAAATGAGTCCAACTGAAGTGCTGAGTTTGTTTTTATAGACGGAGTTTGAAGTGAGTCTGTAATTTATAGGAACACTCCCCTCACATATAGATGAGCTTCTTTAACTGTATCAATGTTCAAAGGCCTAAACACAAATGACAGCACAGTTTTATTTGTGAAAATATTCTGCTGGTCTGAATCTTAAGGCATAACCAAAATGATCAATTCATTTCGTTTGCCTCAATTTGCATCCGAGTAATGAATTTACAATCAGTCGCATCTAATGCGATATGTCTCTCATGGTGGCGTAGATTTTCATGGCAAATTGAGTTTTCCACAACCTGCCAAAGCGAATAGACGAGGACGGGCAATCTCACTTCAGAAATAATCTCTCACATTTCACATTTCACCCTGAAAGCTCCAAGTTTATCAGCCAGGTACTAAAACGCGTAGCTAAAGTCCTTCTTAAAGGTCAGCCCTCCATTGAGAAGTGTGGACCTTTTGAATAATTCATCTTCACTGTTATCCTTTGGAAATTGAGAGCAGGAAATCAATTCTCCATGCATGGCACCACTGTCCATATTTATCGCTTCAGTGTCTGAGGCAACATTGATGCTCTAATTAGTGGATAATCAACAAGTATAATGGATTTTACAAGGTGGAGGAGTGTAGTGCACTGTTTAGTTTCTCAAGATAAATTGTTTCCAGATGGTGAAGATACTTTTGATACAAAGCAGTCATACTTTAATAGCATGTACAATGTTGGCAACAAAGTCAAAGTCAGTTCTTTTGTTCTGTAGATTCACCAGGACTGCAAGAACATCAAAAGCCCAATTCAATGAGACATCCAAACCAGCCTATGGTATATTGGTAATATTGGTACATGTTGCAGTAGGTGGACATGACTGTATATCCAGTGTGTTTCAGTGCGTTTCAGAAGAAAATTATTATTCTGAAGTAATTTTTGCTACTTAATCCTATCATCAATGATTTCCATAAATGTAAGATAGCTGTAGGATCACCAGTATCTTAAAGTAAGAACATGCATGCGTTGTGCTTCAGTAAATCAGTGCAGTGAGACAAGTACTCTTAAAAAAGAATACTACTGTTTCGTTTGGCTCTTTTATTTGGTATTTTTAAGGAGGTATTTATAAGTTTCACGACAGATTAGTCTAAGCCCCCAGTCCCGATTGTTATGACAACTTCAATTCCAAATTTCATGCACACAGCTGTGGCATCCAGCAGTGGAAATATTGACTGATATTTTTTATTTTCCAAAATCCTTCAAATGTAATCAGTTCCCCCATTGACAGTTCCCAGCAAAATGATCTGATTTTTTTCACATGTTCTGGAGTAGGCACTCCACAGCAGAATCATTTTTTGAAAATGAATGGACCCGTTTCCAGCATCATGTACTGTTGTTTTACTTTTTTGTATTGATATATTTTCTTGGAGTATACCTCTACTGCTACTTATTGAACAGAAGGCAGGCCTTCTGTTTATATCCCAAAGCTAGTAAATATCATATTCAGAGATGGTTCCCCTGAGAGAGACACACACTAAGTGGAAGGATTGCAGAGAGAGAGGTGCATCTTTGAACATATTTCTTTTAAGGGTGAGCATAATGCAGAGAATATATGCAAAAAAGAACGTGGACAACAATACTATTTATGCTGTAAAACTGATCAGAGATGTTAGACAACATTATTTATTCTGAATAGAGTCTTATTCAAAGTAGCAGTGCCATTAAAAAGGATCTCCAAAACGTGCAGGAAAGGAGAAGATACAAGTTAGTAACCGTGGATGTAAACAATGCATAATATTAAAAAAAAATCTGCCCTATGTTTCATGGACAAAAGAAATCCATTCACCGCATTTGTTAGAGCTCAAGGATACATACATTGTGTTTGTTTAAAAGAAAACTCTACAAAACCAAATAACAGAGCAAATGTTTTGTGAAATGAAGATTTCGGCTACACTTGTTGTTGGACAGCATGGAAAGTTAGTCAGTTGTGGAAAGCAAATTTTGGACAGCTGAAAAGGCAATGAAATCCTACCTGTCAACAAGAAATTTATATGGTGAGTGGATCTACTTATTAAAAACACAGGCTTTATTGGAAAATATTTTGGATCTACTTACTTACGACTCCAGTCCACGGTGTAGATTATGGAAATGCTCCTGGTGTTGTGCTGACAGGGACTAACGCCAGTAGTTTGACTTGTCTTATCAGCCTTATAATTCACCCCACCAGTTATGCTTACATCTTGTTCCTTGTTGCTGCGTCTTGGAGTCTCTCCTTCTATCTTTGCCAGGTTGATTTTCCTACTGAAGTCTCTCCGGACACTGTCCTCTGACTATCCAGCCAACACAGTCCTGATGAATGTTGATAAGCTCATCTAAAGCTCCTTCGGTTTTTTAACGTTCACTCAAAGCAATTAAGCTTTTCAAGCATAGCGACTAATATTAATTTCTTTTTACCCCAGGTTTTGCTCCTCAGGCTACAGGCACGCTGGCCTGCCTTTTTGATGGAGGGTGTTGGGATGGTTACAGAGACAAAGCTCTCTTCTGTAGGAATCATAAAGTAAAATGGTTCATTATTCATTAAAGGTTCAATGTTGACATTGCAAATAGTAGTCTTGATTTCACTTTGTGTCCTATCCACTTCTGAAACCAAACCTACGTCCTTGGTCGTTAACAAGTGTGGGTTAGTTTAGTTGGAATTTAAATGTCTTTTGGTCGTATTACTGATTTCTGCCCATCCTGGAAGTAGCTTTTCTTGTTTTTATGTTTTGTTTTTGCAGAAAGTTTGTAAAGTTTTGATTTATGAAGTTACACGTGTGGTTTGCTCTCTGCATCTGGATCATGACTGAAGATGCTAAATACTCATGCTGGGAAATAAAACAAATATGAAAATGATAAAATATTATTGGTGACCACATTAACTATCACAGCCGTTATCTACAGCAAAATCAATCCACCTGTGCACATCTTGAGTCCTCTTTACTTTAAAGGGTCAGTTCAACTAAATCCCCAAATTTTTTCCAGTTACTTCACAAGGTATAACGGCATACAGACACGAAGCTGTAAATAAAACTTGGCACACAAAATACATAAAGGATTTCATTATTCACCTATCGCTTTGTTCATTTTCATTTTCAATATTAACTATTTTTAAACATTTAAATCTATTTCATAATGTAGGTTGCATAGTTTCTTTATTATTATTATTTTTTGATACTTAATCATCGTTTCTTTGTCTGGACAGCTTTTGATATTAGTTTACAAACCCATTTAATGGTCCAACCATAACTCCTCCACATAGATTTTAACATTTCCATTGTCAACACTGAGTTAACATAACATAACCTTTTTTTCCTTTGCTGTATTTTATGACTATTTGCAGCTGAAGTGACCCATTTTCCTCACAGCGATCATTAAAATTCATTAAACATTCATCTGATCTGCCTCTAATTTAAGAGACATATGACAAATCACCTACCAGTCTTTCCATATAGGCGTCACTACATCCTCTTCACACATCTGAAAATCAGCTTTTTGAAAACCTGGCTGCTGCATAGCAACCGGGCAGCCCAGCAGAGCCAATCATATTCCAGCAATCATCTTTTGGCCCTTGTGGGTGGCATTTATTAAGAACCTGTCGTCACAATGTTAGGAGAGGGATAATGGTAAGAGAGCACTCTATTGTTGCCTATGGCAAATGGAGCAGTGATGTAAAGGGGAGTGTGACCTTCCTGGTTACCTTAGGATGTCCTTGAAAAGAAAGTTGATGTCATTTTCCACCCACAAACATCGGTTTCCTTTAGCCTTCCTTGCCTCCTGTTCTTTCTGCAAAAATGCGTCACATGCACACAATGGACCAAAGAAGTTTAAAAATACATCCCGCTAAGCTTTCATGCTCTTCACTGTCTCAAACCTACAAATAAGTATTCTAAATTGAATTAATACTAAAGAGATTGGTTATGATGTCAGTCCTTTCTGTCTGTTAGTTTGCAGGACTTCTCCAAAAATAATTAAATTTCAATGGAATTTGGTGGAAAGTTGGGATGTACAAGCCACAGAAGAACTGATTAGGAACAGTTAGGACATTCCTAATCAGTCCTTCTGTATCTGCATCAAACAATAAACATTTTTAATTGATAAATATTTTGATGACCCTGAACAAAGTAATATTTCTCAATATTTCATACTTCTGCCCCACAACTGGTTGCAAAACTTTTGTTCACTAAAAATGGCACCAATTGAATCCTCTACAGAATATTACAGACTTGTGAGTTGATGCATACTGTTCCCTTGTTACAACCTACCCCAATACCAGGGTAGGTTGTAACACATGTTGGGGTGAGTTGTAACAATAAGACAAAAGAAACAAAAATAGATGCCACACCATATGATATGCTTCAAAAACAGGTAGTGATATAAAAGAACATGCGCACATGTACAGTATGTGTATGTAAATTTATCTATAGAATAAACTTACTTAACAGTATACCTAATAAAAACTACTAAAACATCTCTGTAGCCTATGTAACCATGTTCAACTACACTTCACTGTAGCTGGCTGGTTCAATCAACCCCTCAAGTTGAAGATGCATTTTGTCCTTACTTAAACACTTTAGCACTTGTCTTATCAACCTCTCCATAAGTTACAGTACACATGTGTTCATGTAGTTCATATTAACAGGCATAATAGACGATATTTGTACACAGTGCTGCATTTAGCAACTCACCTCAGGCACGTCTCTCATGAACTAACAACGTCACAGGCGCGTTAGTAGTATTTATTTTACTATGTCTGAGAGAGGGCACCCTTGAGCTAATAAATCCCCACAGATACATGGATAATAAATGAATGACTTATAGCAAGTGGAATAATATCCTACATAAACTCTGTTACACCTACATCCTTAGGTCTAACAAAAGAGGTGTGTGTCTGTGTGTGGCAATGTGTGTAAATTCTTAATCAGAATCACAGTCAGTGAATCTGATTAAGACTTTTTCTTGTGCACTGGAATTTCTCACAAGCTTCTATGCTTGTGAGAAATGCTTGTGAGAAATGCTGTGAGAATGCTTCTCCGCCCTCTCCACCAGCGGAGACGGAGTATGGAAAAGATCGAGTGCCAATACACACACAGCAGCATGTGAACATCATGTGAATGGGGAGTACTGGTCAAATGAATGCTGGTAACCCTGGAGTGCAGGCTTGGTAGGGCCAAGACAGCAAAGGGTAAAATATTAAAATCAATAAAGTCCCAAGTTTTATGTATTGGGGATGGTTGTAACACTTTTTAAAGAAGTGTTACAACCCACCCCACCCCTATCAGCCATCGTTTAGCTAGCTGTTTTAGCATAGTGGTTTGAAATTAGAAAGGAAAAAATGCATCACATCTTGCCTAAGAAACTACATTTCAATCTAACATAAGTCAGTTTTATCTGCAAGAGTATAAACACTAAAGAAAATATAGTCTTGGTCAAAAGATTGACTTTCTGACCTCAAAATCAGTCTGAATTTACCTGTTTCCAGACAAACAGCATGCCTGATTGGGAGAGGAAGTAGGAAAATACTGAAATGATCACCGAACTCCTATCTTATCTCTAATTGCTGGAATTGGTGTTAATACAACTCTCCCCATGTTACAACCATACCCAGTCTCCCCTACCTATAAAACTGAAACTCATTGTGCAACTACGACCAAATTTAGGTGACACTTCTGATGGTATTTTGTGTTTAGATGCTACTACAGCAATGTATTGAAATGAAAGTGTTATGTTCTGAAACAGGAGTAAATTGTGCATTTAGATGCAGATTTGCAAATATTTACATTTCAAACATGGTACAGCTTTGGCAGAAGTATGAGCTCTAAAATATTCAAAGATTCAAGAGATTTAAAAGTTTATTCATTGCATACGTAATTGTACACGGCGCAGTGTGCAATGAAAGTTGCCGTCTCCATAGACTATGGATATTACAATTATGCAGTCATTAAATAGGAAAAAGAAATAAATTAATCTTTATAGTCAGTCATAGAAGAGCAATTCTAGGCAAACAAAAAAAGAGAAAAGAGGAATGTAAAATGCAGGAGGTAAATATGTGAATTGGGAACATGAGAATTGAACAGCATTTCAACATGAGAAACAGTTTTAATTGGACGTTGTGAAAATACAAGAACTAGAGTTTAAAAGTAATGTCATGTAAAGTAGCTCTGAGAATTCACAATACAAGTATTTACAAGACAGTAAACTATACTGTTCAATAAGTATACTTAGATGTAGCATGCTGAGAGGTATGTACATGTATTTTTTGGCTTATATGTTTACACAAGTGACTGAATGTCCCAAAAAACAAATTGAAACGTTTTAAATACTCTTTCGTACCCACCTCCATCAAAATTTTAAATAGATCTGTATGCTGAGGAATGGGAAGTGTGCAATAACTTGGTGTTCTGCTTGTTGTTTTGTATTGTATTTTTTTTAATTTTATTTTACTGGATGTGTTTACTGGAGTGTGTATGTAGCCTACGTGTACATCTTTAGCTGTTGTTTTATTTTACGTGTATTTATTGTTTCTAAGATCAGCTACTAACTATGCACTACACACGTTTAAGTCCATGACAAATTTCCCCTAGGGGACAATAAAGTCTATTCTATTCTAATATGTGCAGTTGTGCAGAGCTCATGGAGTTTTATCCTGTAGCACACTGAATTCACAGTTACGAATTCTACATCTTTATAAAACTCAGAAACTCCACTGTCTTGCATTATGTTAACAACTCGGTTGACAAAGGTGAGACTTGTTTGTGTGTTTTTTTTACAATTACATTACTTTTATACGGAAGAAATAAATTACCAAATAAATACATTTTTACATAAGCTGACGGTAAAAGGAATATGCTGTTACAGGATCGCAAAAATTAAGTTCATTTGTTCATCACCCCCTATCCCTGCTCTCTTCATCCCCTCATCCCTTCCTATTCAATCAGGGCACAGCTCTCTCATGTCTCATCTAGCTACCGTCTGGGGGGGCTTGAAATAAGCTCGGGCAAAAACACTTACGCGACGGAACCCCCACACTGAGTCTTTCTGCCCGGTGCCCTCTATATGCATCAATCCATCCTCCATGCATTCCACATTTGCATGTACCTCTAAATCACACATTGTTGTGGCATGGTCCTTGCTAGTGAATAAAGGATAATTGATTGAGCCGTTTCCCTGCACCCCTGCTGATGGTGGCATTTATTTCTACACCCTACACCAATCAGAGAGTGTATTGAGAGTGTTGTGTTACTTCAATGGATCACTTGTTCACAATGTTTATTTACTTATTTCCTATAGACTTAATCAAGACCAAACCTTTATTTGTTGTTATGCCGTCACTTTGACATTTCACCAGGTTTTTCCTTGCAGTCTGGCATGTATCCATAAAATTAATTGCTTTACAGCCACCGAGAGTTGAACAACCTCCCCTGGCAGCAGTTACTTCTTCTTCACTGCGCAGTTATAGCAGAACTCGACTACAGTCCCTTGTTCTCGTACTCTTGTTCCCTCTTGCTCTGACAGCTTGCCTGATGAAGTTAACCTGAGAATCTGGGTAATAAATCAAGGCACCTTGGTTGTCCACTTGATAACAGCTCATACTCTGCAATTATCTGCTGAATCAGATTGGTCACCGCAACTCTAAGGAGCCATAAATCTGCAGCACCTCCTGATCCCTCAGATATAACCGAGGAAAATGAGTACGGCGAGGAAGCTGCTGACTTGTCGCTGTTTTGTTTTTCCTTCAAGAGAGGGCGGAGAGAGGTTAGAGAACTGGGAATTTATGTTGAAAATCATGTGCAATGTTAGATTTCAGGGTAAACATAATGCACTGTAGGCACATGGGGCTCCTGAATACATTCAAAAATGAACAAAGTACAATGGAAGCTTTTATGCCATCAGTCTCAATGGGCATTTAGTTTCCATACTGATGACCTCCAATAGATGCCATTTTCACCTTAGGAGCACTGACAATGGTACCAGGGTGTTACCATGGATAAATGTTTTTATTTTCCTCAAGACAAGTTGTTGGTGTAGTAAAATGTTAGACCCAAACTGAAAATGTCACAGTCTCCTTTTAAGAGGGCGATCGACTAACAACGTCCTCTTTGAATTACAGTGACAGCTCAGCCACGTAGCACTTCCATCACCCAAATACCTTCATCCCCGAGCCTGACTCACAACCTCCATTTGAATTGCAACTCACACTCACGATTCATAGCCGAGCGCCTTTATGTTTCAGTCCAGCGCGGGTAGACTGGAGTTGTTTTTGTACTCGTGACAAAGCACTCCCGGGGCCCACCTCCTCTATTTCACCGCTGCATGGTTCAGTGGTGCAGTTAGAGGTGATAAATGATTTATTTTCCTCAGTGTTCACTACAGTTGCTCAACTTTGCCTGCGCTGTTTCCACTCATAACACTGTATGATTTATGTGGGAACGTTCAATTCTCCAACTTTGGGCTTTCTTTAATGCTCTGTCGGCTGGACCTGAGTGGATGATATGATATAAATCCACGACACAGAAGCACAGAACAAGGCAACAGTGAACACATCGTTCTTCATGTAAAATGCAGCATTCCTCTAGGTCAGCCTAACAAGTGCTGCACCTACACTTCGGATGGAAATGCGTAGCATCCCTCAGGACAATCAATGTGATTATTAAGGTATTAGGTTGCCATGGAGATACGTATCATTTCACGACATTTCTGTCAAATTGGATCTGCAGAGTGGGCTATTCGTTATGGCAAATCATCAAATGAACAAGCAAAAAGTGCAGCGCCTCACTTGGGATGATTAGTGTAATTTAGAAAATGGCAGAACATCGAAGTGATGTGCTCGCCACTAATCTACCAACAAAGGGTTAGTGGCATCCACTATATTTTGCTTCCCCTGTGGAGTTTTCCTCAACCACCTCAGCTGAACTAGGACCTTAGAAAAGTACATTTATTCTGTTTTTTATCAGCACACGGTTAAAATACTCTCCAGCAAAGATTACTTATTGTTGCATTTGTGAGGTAACTGTTAACACAAATTTCAAAAGCGAAATAAAAACAAGCAAGAATAATTTATGCAAACACAACAGTTTGGTTAGAGACATTTTTGTCAAGAAATTGACTATTTATTTCAAATGGTTATACAGAGCAGAAAATACCAAGCAGCGTCAAGGAATATGCTGGAGAACACACATAGTACAGAATGCATTGACATTGTTGCTGTCGTTTGTATACATGAAAAATGACAGAAGTTGTGACAATAAAATGAAGAAAGGTGTTTGTGAGAGATAAATTCAAACCCTTCTGTCTTTCTCACCTCCACACAGCTAGCTCAGCCTGTTCTCATGCTCAGGCGTCACATATACACTGTGGCTATTATACGCAAAACGCTGAGTTTGTAGGATACGCCCCCAGGCCTGTGTATATGACGCCTGACCGAAAATGCTCGTAGCGCTTCCAGTCACTAAGTATCTAGCTAGCTAGCAATGTTTGTATTTAAGGAGTTGACCGCTCCCCAAGGCAACTTACCCTAACCTTAACAGTCACAGAAGTTAGTGCCTAAACCTAAGTCAGTAAATATATCCATATTGACCAGCAAACCCTACAGGTAGGGTCCTTTGTGTTGCAACGCTATTGCAAACTGCACATGCAAAATCGCTGCTTTGTGTACAATAGCCACCGTTTTTCCAAAGTGTGTATATGTGACGCCTGAGATGAGATCAGGTTGGCTAGCTAATCACTGTTTGAGGTGATCGTGGATGTCAGATGTCAGAGGCCCACCTCCCTGGATCCGTGATTGGATGGTGAACTGACATTTCTGACTGGATACTCAAATGACATGTTAACCTGAGCATTCCCATTGGCTATTTCAGTAGAACGTGTCAAATGTGGGACAAAACTACTTGTAACTGTAGGTTTGTTTTGTACCTGTAGAATCAATCCGTACCTGTAAACTTTGGGTTTTTCTGATATTCAAATACACAATCAAACATTTCCACACAGCTGCAAAACATTTTCACTAGTACAAAACTTTTCCCCACATTCAAACATTTGAATGTACATGCACAAAACATTTTCCACACAGCTACAAGCACAGCCTTGTCTGTGAGGAACGTGAGCTGCACAGAGCTGCTGAAGTTATCGTGTGTGGATTTGTAGTGACGTGTTTTCAGTTAGTTTCGTTTTGCACAGGTCTCATCTAACTTATACAGTCACAAACGGGTTCTGTGTCTGTCTGTCTGGGATTCTGTCATATCAGCAGAGCAAGGAATGAACAGCAGATTATAGGGCAGGGATTTTGAAAAATATTGTGAATTGTGATTTAAATAATGACGTTATTAGAAATCTTTCTGGACATGTCAGATTACACAATTATGTGGGATAGATGCAAAAGGTTTTAAACATTCAGTCCAGGAGCTTCTAACTGAATTAAAATGAATAAATTTATCCTTGAGGTGAAAAGGTGCTGCATTTAAAGAGGAACTTCCCCAAACAAAGACACAGAGGAGGGAATACTAAATCATGAAAGAAAAAGAAACAGGCCTACAGAATGCTAGAAAGCCATACACCTACTGAATTATATTCTGGTATATTATATTTTAAATTGCCACCTGCTGCCTGAGTTTTGTGTTTCCGTTGACATATAGATAAAAACATTTCTACCATAAATTGATGCAGAAAAAGGCAGGATTTGGTGCAGAAAATTTCACCAGAATGCAGGAAATTAAGTATTTAATGCTAAAATTTTGATGGGGGAGGAAACC
Source organism: Micropterus salmoides (assembly GCF_014851395.1). Classification (NCBI taxonomy): domain Eukaryota; kingdom Metazoa; phylum Chordata; class Actinopteri; order Centrarchiformes; family Centrarchidae; genus Micropterus; species Micropterus salmoides. Next base: position 28,994,112 of record NW_024040041.1, on the reverse strand, counting down.
CAGAACACCCACCTAATTAAGTTGCTCCTCCATTGCTAAAGGAAAACCTAAGCTCTTGCTTATTTTGAACTTTAATATTCCATAAATTCTCTAGAATTAAAAGAATACAATCTCTGGTTTGACACAGATTCTGTGGGGGAAGATTCCCCAATACATGGTTAGGTTTGGTCAGAATTAAGGCTATCATGTCTGGAGGTTGGCAAGTATCTTGAGCACACTGATCTGACTATGATTATTGACTTGGCTTTTCATCTACACATACATGTGGCTCTTGAACTTTTAAAACAAAAATCCTGAGGTGGGATGACACAGAATGCCTAAAATGAACCGACCTCCAATACCGAATCACACTCCAAACTAAATTGGCAAGTTAATAAGTTGGCAGCCCTGAGTTAACTGACAAATGAAAATGCTTAGAGTAGGTTTATTTGCACAATAACATCCAATGCAATTTAAATATAGAAGAAACTAATGTGCATTGTCCAAAAATTATATTCTGATATATTTTTATATTTATGAATTTTCAAGTCCTCCAAATTAAATACAAAATACGTTGTGTGTTGATGCACTCTACAATGACATATGTATGATCTGGATCCCTGATCTGCAGGACATCATTTATCTGTGCCTCCCAAAACTGTTACAAACCACTGTGGAAAAATAAATCTGTTTTATGACGCGACACAGCTATGGTTAAGGTTTGGTTAGGTGTAGGGAAAGATCATGGCTTTAGATTAAAATGACAAAAACTACATTGACTTTCAGTTGGAAACAAGAATCAAATGTTCTGCTCTCATCTATTAAAGTCAGATGTTTTGTTGAACTATCCATCCACTCCAATCTCTTCTGACACTATACCAACTTCACCTGACTTTCTGGTTTGGAGGACAAGATGGAAAAGAGTAAAATAATTACTAGGCTTTGTCACTGTAATGTAAACATGTAATTTTAGTGCACTTGCTGAAACAACCAATGCTGTCATTCCTCTTGTCTCGTAGACAGACACCTTAAAATTGAGAAGTGAGTTTATAAAAGGCCACCTGGTACACTTAATAAATTTAATTTGGATGTGATTGGATGTTATTCGTCAGCTGGTAGCAAAACAGGTTTTGCAGTGCAGCAGTGAAGAAGGCCTTAATGTTTTCTACAAACCCAGAAGAAGTTTACAGAATTATTAGGAACTGAATTCTAGATTCCAGGGAGGAAATCTCAAACATGGAGTCTGTTACTGATGCAAAAGTACTGAAACAATCATTAAAGTTTTGTTTGTTTTTATTATGATGAATAAGTTAAACAATCCTCACTTGAAAAATATTGATAATGGAAGAGATTGTTTAAAATCAACTTGTTCTCTCAAGTTTGCTGATGTAGTTAATCTAAATCTGCATTTAGACACATTTCGGTGCCATTTTGTGGGCAGAATTTTTATTATAACCCTAGCCATATGTAAAATCAGGTGAAACCATGTATTATAGATGATGAATGACTAATCAAACACATTCTATTGACCCAATTTGTACTAATGAGTCAATCAGTTGTGCTGGGAAACTGTTTTCATGCAGCAGTGAGATGCATATTTTTCCAGGTTTTGTCAAACTGGTTTATGTGCAGTCCTTAAATCTGGAGTGTGCAGCTGAGACAGACAGCACTTACCTCTGTGTGCTCCTACTACATGTCAGCAACACTCACCACCAGACAGGACATCCTGCTGTAAGTTTCATCTTCCTGCTCTAGGACACCAGTTCAGACACACAGATTCTCTCTGAAGCTGTTGCCGGCTGCTCATGACATTTGTTTTTCCTGAACTGCTCAAATCTTGTTCCTGTCAGCATTGATGTTCTCTTGGGCGGGACAAGAGGCCAGTTCTTCTCCTCATTATGCATGACCTCCTCCCTGTTTGTCTGCACCTGCCCTTGCATCCTGCCCTCCGCTGTCTGTCACACGGCATAATCATATTCACAACGTGGAAATCACATTACATATTAACTGCCACTGTGGAAGGGTTCAGGGCAAGTGGCCGGACAAGCCTAATGAATGCCTAACCATCAAAATGACAGTAATAATGGCATGAAAGGAGTGTCCCAAAATATCCCCAGCACTCTTCAACCCATCCTCCTTCTTCTCCTGCTCCTCTGGGTGGCAGGTAACACACACTTATCTGTCACACCGTTACCTCCGTCCCACATCCACAGTCAAGGAAAATGACAACACTGTCACTACAGGGTTGTTGTAAAGGCCTTTCCATGAAAACTGTCAGTCAGTGTCATCCAGCTCTGATGATGATGATGAGGAGTTTGATCATACCTTTACTATGAGAAGTCATAGTCTGACAATTGACATTCTACACTTGCATTGTTTTTATTCAGTGTAAAGACACAACTCTATTTAAGCAGGTTTTTAGTATGTAGTGCATTTGCACCCTAAAACTACTTCACATTTATTATGCGGATGGAGTAGACCGAGCCAGACAAGGAAAAACTCAGAAAACAAAAGCTATTCAATCACTGGAGAAAAAAAGATTTTGCTCTCTTTTTGTGAAGTTTATTTGCATTCCAAGGTTACAGTTTGTTTGATCCTTGTCTTTGCATGTATTGCACCATTTCCTTTTAACAGAAACATGGTAAGTGGTCTGTTCTTGTAAAGCGCCCTTCTAGTTGCCACTCAAAGTGTCACATTCACCCATTCACACAACAATGGAACAGCCATTGCAGCACTTTGGGGCTCAGTATCTTGCCCAAGAACACTTTGACATGCATACTGGAGAACCAGGGAATCAAGACGCAGATCTTCCAATTAGCTGTCATCCCGCTTTACCCTTGTACGACTATAAGTATCATACTGTAACTATAAGTAACTATGGACCCTGCTGGTCTGTTGACACTTATTGTTAAATGGTATATAACACAATAATGTAGTTATTAGCCGATATGATGACATTTTAAGTGTTTATTAATGTACTTTATCTGTCAGCAATTTTAACTTCATCTAGGACTAACCAGTTCCCACTCCCTCGTCACATATAGAAGCTTGGTCAAGACTCCGCCCTTAAGAGTCATTGTTCAACACACTGGGTACCTCTTTAGTGTCACTGTTGAACACTACAAGTAGCCCTTTTATAAATAACAGAAAAGTTAGAGTAGTCGGGGTGGTTGGATTTGTCGGACACAGGACTCTCACCCAGGAGACTGGCGTTTGGTTCAAGTAGTCAACATTGATTCTTACGCTACAGGGGTGCCCAGGGTGTTTAAAAGCGACGCTTGAGGGATCTTGGCCAAGTGTCCATATGTGCAGAGTTGGGAGTGAGGATGTGTTGCTACAACATATAGTCTGTTTTACTATATTGTCATTCATAATCTGTTTATCCACCAGTCTCCACTTATGGCTGCCCACAGGGGTATTATAGATAAATACATGAATAAAAACTTATACTACTTGCTTATACACAGGGAAATTAACTATTATAAGGGTGGGGCAGAGCTAGTGAAAATGCTCTTCTCTGCTCACACAAGTGAAGCATTTCGAACAACACAGAAGTGTGACTTTAAGTGGAGTTTCTTTGTCAGTACACAGTTTCGAAAAACAGCATTGATATATTACCAAAAGTTTTCAGTTTATCCCTCCTGGATTTGGACATACAGTCACCGCTATAAAAAACAATACAACTGCTTCAAAAACACCTTGTATGAGTGTCATCTGATCTCCCACCTTGAAGTTGTGTTTACTTCGAGGCAACTAAAACGGTTAGGAAAATGAGATTGGTTAAAAGAGACCAATGTTGACTGGTGGTACAAGACGCCATTTGAGCTGCGGTGACCTAACCATCCACCCAAACCTCCTCCCTAGAGATGTTTTGCAATGGTATGATGATACATCATGTGATTTCCAGAAAGGCTCTTACTGCAAGAGGTAATTTGTCAGCAAAACAACACTTTGTCAGGTGTTTTCCTCCAGACTTTTCCAACCTGGCCTCACCACAAACTGAATCCAATGCTATTTATTAAAATATATATCATTGGCACCTTCAAGCTTAACTTACTGGTTATTGTTCTTGAAAAACCATATTAGTTGAAACCAAAGTGACACTACAGTGCAGATCAATTAAGTCAAAAGGTCTTCGGTATATGCTGAGCTGATGAGCAGAGGGAAGGCAGAAGTCTGACGGGGTCAATTTGATAACTAAAGCAAAGCTCAACTCACCCAGAAGATCCAAAGCCTAGTGAATATTCATTAAATCCTCCACAATAAGAGAGAATTTAATCTGCCAATTTAATTATGAGGCCGGCGCACAGGAAGGCTTTGGTCTAGATTCTGTTTCCCCAGAGATTCGCTCTGTATCCCTGACTCCCACGATGAGAAAGAGACAGAGAGAAAGAGAGAGCAGCTATTTGACCAGCAATGAAGGGAGACCTGCCCTCGCTGCATATACCACAGGAGGAATAATGAGTGAAGGATGAGAAGAGAAAGAATGCAACTATACGGCAGTGTGGCCATTACTCGTCCGTATGGCCTATTATACAGAGAAAACAAGCAATATCCCCACACCACAAATTAGGACACCAGAGAAAGGAGAGTTATTGAGGATGGGAAATTATATTCCTGAGTGGGATGCAGTGTCAGTAATGGCTTTCAAATAGAGTTCGTACAACACGGTTTCCCAGCTTTCCTTGGCTTCTTACTGTATAATGTAGAGTGAGTGATTCTACACTAAGAGGCGAGGCTGGCTCTGAAGCAGGCCAAAAGGGACTGAAGTACAGAATTCTCTCTGATTTTGCAATATGTAAACACATGTAGTAAACAAATAATGCAGCAGTCGTCTGTCTTGCTAAGTCTCCTACAATAATCTTGCAAGAAGCAACAATCTGGATTCCGCTCACAACACAGCACTGAAACTGCCCTCCTCAAAATAACGAATGATCTCCTCCTCTCTGCCAACTCCGGTCATCTCACCATCCTAATCATGCTCGACCTCACTGCAGCCTTTGACACCATCAACCACTCCACTCTTCTCTCCCGACTGGAAACTTACTTCAATATTACTGGCACTGCACCCTCCTGGCTCTATTCCTACCTCACCAACAGACAACAGTTCATCAATATCAATAACTGCACCTCCTCCACTGCTCCTTTGTCACAAGGCGTCCTCCAAGGTTCGGTGCTTGGTCCTCTCCTGTTCATCATTTACATCCTGCCACTCGGTAATATCATACGTAGATATGTTTGGTGGAGATGTAGATCTGACGTCGCTGACGTCCAGATCTACATCTCCACCAAATCCATCACCACAGTTACCTCTGCAATTCTGACCAACTGCCTCACCGACATACAAACCTGGATGCAAACCAACTTCTTACAGCTCAATTACAATAAATCTGACATGATCATCATCAGCCCCAAATCACTCACAAAAAACACCAACAACTTCAGCCTTTCCATCAACAACTCCATCTTGTCTCCATCCCCACACATTCGCAACCTTGGAGTCATGTTTGACAGCAACCTCACTTTTGAATACCATATCAACCATGTCACCAGGACTGCCTTCTTTCACCTCAAAAACATTGCCTGTCTCCGCCCATCACTCATCTTCTCTGCTGCCGAAACCCCGATCCACGCCTTCATTACATCCAGAATTGACTACTGCAATAACATCCTCTATGGTTCACCTGCCAAAGCCCTAAATAAACTTCAATATATCCAAAACTCTGCTGCCCGTCTCCTCACCCACACACGCACCCTTGACCACATCACCCCCATCCTCCAGATTCTTCACTGGCTCCCTGTTCCTCAACACATTCAGTACAAAATCCTCCTCCTCACACACAAAGCCCTCCATAACAAGGTCCCTTCCTACCTCACAGACCTGCTCCACCACCACAATCCCTCCCGCAACCTCCGCTCCTCTGACACTAACCTCCTCTCACCACAAATCAGGACCAAGCACCTTACCTGGGGAAACAGAGCTTTCACCATTGCAGCCCCCTCCCTCTGGAACTCCTTACACATACACATCTGAGATTGCAGCAACATGGACTCTTTCAAATCACTTATTAAAACCCTTTTTTAGACTAGCTTTTAACCTCAATTAATTTTAATATTACATTATTTATAAGGTCGCCAATTGCTCTCATGTATTTCCGCACCACATGTTTATCTACTGTTTGTATATTTTATTATATAATATTATGCTATTTATGTTTTTAAATGGACATAACTTCTGCTTTTACCTCTAAAGTGTCTTTGAGTGTCCTGAAAAGCGCTACAGAAAGAAAATGTATTATTATTATTAAAAGTGTTGGTGATGGCCAAATGGATAAGACACATGCCAATGGTGTGAGAGATCCGGGTTTGAATCCCCCACTGTAACCCATCCACCATTCCTTCCCTGAGCAAGAGACGTGCAACTTCTGACATGTATAGCAATTGTAAGTCGCTTTGATAAAAGTGTCAGTTAAATGTAATACTACCCAGTATAATTCCTAAAATGCATCTTTACCACAGTCATAAACTGTTATTGCTGATTTGTTATCAGGTTGCTAAATTTAGGACATGTTCATATGAGAGAGAGAGAATAAATAGGACTAGTAAAAAAAATTAATAAATTCACAAATCAATATGTGGCGGTCAGCCACAAACAAATCAATGTATAGGAGCCACTGACTGACTGATGACGTGCGGCACGGATCATTAGGTGCAATGTGAGCGCAGGCCAGCGAGGAGTGGGGGGGGTATAATCGTGCTCTGGCACGGTACAAGGCCTCCGGGCCTAGTGTGAGTACGCCCTCGAGACCAGTCGGATTTTTCCCAGTTGAAAACTTCTGACTTCCGACCTCAAAGCGTGACGCCAAAAGTGAACGAAAACCATGGCTGACCGTGACAAAGTGTACACACAGTTGCACCCTCAGCAGTGTTTTGGGTGTTACTTCAAAGGATGGCAGTTTAACTGCAACAACTGACATAAATACCATATACGTTACTAGTTAACTGTGTACCCCTCTAGCTACATCACTTGGTAACCCTCAAGTCAGTCAGTGTTGTAGAATTTCCGAGTTCCAAGTTGCCTGGAACGCAGCACGAATCAGCGCACCATCACCTGTGCCTGGCTCAGCCGCACCATTGCGGCTAGGCAGATAATCAGCATGGACTTCTGTCAAGGCTGATTCTGACAGTGATTCTGACAATAGCCGTGGGATCACAGAGGTTTGGACACGGAGATTGTGTCCTTACTAGGGTTGGGTATCGTTTAAAATGTACCAGTACCAAAACCAGTACCCTTAAAGTGATACCAATACCAATTGAGTTGAAGTACTCAATACCTTCGATACCTTGCATAAAATGTCACCTGTTGAAGCCATAGTAGTTGATTGGTTGCTTTTTTTAATCTATTTTAGTTAAAATACCTGCTACATAAAAAGTATTGGGAAATTGTATTACATCACTCCTCATCCTAATTATGTTATCCTCACTGGTAGTATTAGCCTATAAGGGGAAAAACTACAGCTTGGGAGTTAGTTTATTTTTGAATGAGAGAGGAGTGAAATAGTTTAGTGACCAAATAAGTTGTGGGAAATGAATTTAAGGTATTTTATGATAGGTGTGTTGAAAGTAAACAACGGAAAATTATTTTGTTAACTATCGATCAATAAACTGAATTGAAAGATCTCCCCGAGTGTTTTTTCCTTTAGTGGTAAGTCGCAAACCTCCGAAAAGACAACACAGTCATGAGAAAGCAGTCAGTTTAAACAAGTCACTAAACTACTTGTTTGCTGCGATCTGGTTACAAAAAGTAGGCCTAGGTATTGGTTGTTGGTATTGATTGCTGGAGACGTGTCGGTTCTACTCCATTCCGGGCTGTTTCGGTCAATACCATAAAGGTACCGAGTAGCGTTACCCATCCCTAGTCCTTACTGTGCTTTGCTTTATAAAGACCAGTGTCCACCAAAGCATTTATTATCTGAAAACGCCACCTGCTCTTCTGAAAACACCTGGCTGGGAGCGCTAGGGTGCGCTTTAGAGACGCAGTGTTTTTTTCCGCTGAGACGCTTTATCTGAGATTATACATATTATCCATGGAGGTGATGTGCTGCAAGTAGGCTATATTTTCCTGAATGTAAAAATGTCACCACAAAGTAGGGTATGCCTACTTGCTCTGCATGAAGAGAAGGCTGCAACATGCAGAGCTAGGGGACGGACTCGCCGTTTGTGGGTTCATGAGATTTTGCTAGCAAGGAAATAAATCAGCGAAGAGGCACATCGTTTCGTTCAAGAACTGAGGTGGCTCGGTGTGGTGTCCAAACACACGCCGCCCCTCCTGCACTCTGATTGGACAGCTGGGTAAAAAGTTACAGTGACAGCGTTTTTCCAAAAGTTGAACATTTTTCAATTCTCGCAATTTACCGTGTTGTAAAAACGCAGCGCTCCCATTGCAATCAACTAAAAAAACATGCAGGCCTCAGGAAAAGACGCTTTGGTGGACACAGGCCCTTAGGAGTGCAACACTAACTACATGCAGCGGTTGCGTGTACGAATTGACATGGTTGTATTGGCTGAGTGTTGTACTGAAGCTACCCTGTGGCTGTACTCAGGTGGAGTTTTTGGGAACACATCCATCATATAGGTTCAAATCTCGCTCTCTGCTTGTTAATTTTAGCGGTAAAGAGTACTCACAATCAAGCTACACCAGACGCATCACGGATTCATTAACAGCTGCAGCTGTAGTCTGAGCAATAACCACATCCAGAGCTATACAGCTTCACTCAGCACAGCCGAGCTGAGCTTATAGCCAGTGGCTGTGTAGTGTAGGAGACTTTCTAAAAAGGAGCAATGAGCAATAAATGTATCATGTAAAGTGACACATCATTTCTCCTTTTTGTAGGATCTGAAGAGTGTTTTCCTAAACTGGCTATATAACTGGACCAACACACCAACTATTGTATGGACGAGGGGGGAACGCACTATGACCCTTCAAGGGCTCCGTAGGAATCAGATAAATGCTCAGTGCATTTTCTGTAAGACTGTATGAGTTGAAATCACTGTAGCTGCTTTTCTCTGTCTCAAATGACAGGGAGAACAATGGTTAATTTACCGTTAGCTGTCATTATCACTGCAGACAGACCCTCTAGAAGCTTTCCACACCCCTGACTGACGTAATCACAGTTGGGGTGGAGAAAATATGATGTATGCATCTTGGACAGACATCTTTTCAACATCTGGCTAGAATGAGTCTCAAACATGGGATCTCATTTCAATACAGCTCTATTGCTTATTGGATGCATTACCAATGTACTTTAATGGAACTGGATGCGCCCAAGAAGCATGAAGTGAAGAAGTGCAAATGAGATCACTAAGGCAGCAGGGTAAAGTTAGAAGAGGTGAAGTGAAGGTATGCTTTACCCTTATGAATCAAAGTATGTCACAGCATCACATCCCTGCATCTAGCCCTTGAATCCTTAGTAATGTAATCTAAAATAAATAAAGTATAAACGATTAAGGATTTTGAAGGGTTTTATTGTTTTCTAGAGTTCAAAGCCCTTAAACATGCTTCAGTCAGTCATTAATGCTGTGCAGTAAAACTTTGTTCAAACTCAAAATTTTGTTTAATTCTAGTGGAGATGCCACACTTTTGAAAGACACCAAATATGACAAGCTTGTTTTTGGTGAAATGTGCATAAAAATAATAATAATAGCCATAATGAAAAACAGTCCAGCCTAGTGTGTTGGGTTTGAATATTTTTCAACATGTATCTTCACCTCAAGTGCCATGCAACTAACTGCATGGGGGTGCTCAATGCTGAAATTACATTCCCCCCTTCCCTTTTTCTTCTGGTGCAACTCATTCGCAATTTATCTGGAACGTGTCAGTCATATTCAGCCTTCAGTGCACATCCAGGCCTTCTGTGCTTCGAGACAGCTGTGTGATTACACTGGACAGGCAATACTCTGCGTGTGCCGAGCTGTTGATCGTGAGAGGCGAGAAGAAGAGATTTGTAGCAGAGGTGATTTACTTCACTTGTTTGTCTCTGGATTTCTGTGGAAGTTGTTCTTTCACTCGCTTACCATGATCTCTGTGCTCTGCAGTAGCCCAGTCAGTCATTTTAATCAAGGGCCCCAAACAGCTAAATATGTCATTATATTCTATACACACTCGGCAAACCTACAGCATCACCAATATGAGACACTGTGAAGATGTATTGCCTGTTACATTTCAGTAAACTGCTGGTAACATTTAGACAACTTTGTTGTTCTTATAGTCTTACCACTAGTGGGGTAAAATAAGTAAAGTTTGGCCCAATGCTGGTGGGAAGTTAGACCGGGCTAAACTGCTGTCTCAGAAGGTGTCTAACAGGACAGCAAGGCATCGAGTGCTGTTCCAAACGGCTCGAACAATCTCTTCCCGTCTCCTAAGATGCCTTACGGCCAGTCTGAAGGCAGCATCGATGGTGATTCTTACCCATAAACCAGTGAGGCAGCAGCTGCAGCAGCTTATGAAAAAATGCCAAGATGGCAGAAAAACTAGCCGAATGTGTACAAATACATGTTTTTAAATGTTTTTAGTAGTTATCTCGCTACGATTATTTAAAAGTTAACGAGAACTAAACACTGTCAAACTTAGCTATCAAATCAAATTAGCCTGTGACTGTAACCAACCAAGTTTGTTAAGTATGATTTCTGAGGCGTCTGTTAGCCATTTGACTTTTCAATAGCTAGTTAGCCGATTCTAAGGCTAGTGTTTCTTCTGACAGCCAGAGGAGACGCAAGACGGCATGCTGACGTCACACGTTGCTATAAGTGCCCTAGAAGGCTGTTCGAAACCAATGTTAACAGAGATGCCTTTGCCTTCACTTGAAATCGATGCCTTCTGAGGCAGCTGTCTATGACGGTAGCGAGGCAGCGAGGCAACTGCCTTCTGTTTCAAACAGCGTACGAGTCTACAGCCATGCTAACAGCTCTGTGAGGACACAGTGCTCAAGGTTAAATGCTCACATCAGCATGCTAAAATTCTTATGTTTGTGATCTTAACATGTTTATATAATGTTTACCATCTTACTTTAGTGTACTAGCATGCTAACACTAGCTAACCACAAATACAGCATTGGAACAGTATGAGTCAAAGTTCAAAACAGCAATTTATTATAAACCTTTAGGGAAGAGCGTTGCCCAAAATAACAAATAAAAGTTCACTAATACCAAACCCAAACTTTCTTAACAAAAACTAAATATAAATCAACTGGCATGTCTAAAGTCCTTTACTATAAGTGCAGCATATTTACAGTGTAGTATTTAAGTCGTAATCCCAGACATAAATCAGAATTAGTCTATACCAAAATTTCCTGTTCAAGGTCAGAAGGCTGCTACACTCAATACACACATAATTATATACAATTTTTGGAAGTGGTGGAGGGGATGCAGGCTGCTGTCCCCTTGGGTTTAATATGGACTGGTGCCATCAGCCAATCATGGGGCACCACCTGTTGCTCATCACCATTTTACAGTCATGCACACTCTAAGTAAAAGGGGGGAGAGATAAATGTATCACATTAAACATAAAAACAAATATGCCCCAGGGTCATAACAATACATTTGGGTTTATGAAAGAAATTTGGGCTCTGGGAATTTATGATACACTTTTCAATGTATAAAAACATCATCAGGACATCAATAAATGATAAATGTGCAACCTTAAAAAAAACAAAAAACAAACATCACCACCATCCCTAGAGCAACACCACTGCTTTGGCTATAAACAGACCCAGATTTGGTTGTAATTTTATGCAAACCTGTTGTGAGAAAGAGCCCAAATCAATGAGAAACAACTTTTAAAACTCATTCAAAAGATGACTGTCAGAATAAATCATCTAATCTGTTTTATGTCTGTGGGAGAGCCCCGAGCATTCAGAGATGCAGAACTATTTCAGCTCATTTTAGGTCTTTACCAAACCTAAGCAGGGCAGCAGAGGAGCTAACGAGAAAAAAGGAGTTCAGATCCCAGGACACTTTAAAGTCTCAAATCAGCATGAAACTGCATCCTGACTATTGTGTCCCCAAGCTGTCATCTCATGATGCAAAATGAAGGTATTCTGTTCTGGTTGAAAATTTAGACAGTCCTCCAGTTAAGTCACATTTAAAGATCTTACCCAGGGTTACTCACAAAGTTGCATAGACGAGAAACAACTGCATGCAAGCTATGTAGGCCTACTGGAGAGAAATTAATGTCTCTGCTCGGACAAAATCAGGTTCCCCAGGTCTCCCGCCACAGTGGAAAAGACCAGAAATAATTCACACTAAAAGAAACTATCACATCTACAGTTAGCATTTCACATTCAAGAGTGCAGAAAAGAGAAGGTAACATGATGACCTACTGTATCTGCAGGCCATCTCCAAGGTTTACACAGTTTATTGTTTGTCGGATCTTGTTGCCAAAAAAGATCAGACTTAAACTTACTTAAAGAAGACCATGTCAGACAGCAAAGAGAACTCTCTCTTCTCCGTCCAATGTCCATCTCCCTTTTTTGGTTTCATTCTGTTTCTACTGTGTGGTGAATGTGTGAAACATCCCTTCAGGGACAATAGCAGCAGCAGCAGCAACAACTTGGGAGTCTAGCTATATTAAGGGTCTACGATTTGATTTGGATTGTGAGGCAGATGAGGCAATGAGGCAGAACGATCATATTTACCCCGTGGGCTGTGCACAGAGGAAACTGAGGATTTTAATCAAATGAAACTGTTTTTATAGCCTCTGGAAAGCTAAGAACAAATATTTAGAGAACTGAAAAAATAAAACCTACTTAAAGTATGGGATTTCAATACTCAGCTTGACCCTGCTCTTTCCACACATAGGCCTAAAAAGCATAAACATTTCTCATTTTACATCATTTAAATTTGTTGTTGTTTTGACTACGGATCTCCTTACATTAAAATACAATTTAACTAAGAAAACTAAGTCAATTATTACTAAAAGTTGAATACTTTAGTCTCAGTAGCAGGTTTCTACTCCAGTGAAAGATTTCACAGGCAACGCGAGCTCTAGCCAGCTCTAGTTTCGCCATTAATTCATAATTGGCTAATAATAAAATTTGAGATTTTTGGGGAAAATAATCCCATTTTTGGACTGTGAAAGTCATTGAATGAAGCGGTCTACCAAATATCTAAAAGTAATTAGAATATTTGAGATACAGGTATTTCAGGTAGGCTTAACTCCCTAAAAAAAGGTGTCCTCTCTCTCCAGCATCACCAGTGTTAGTTTTAGTGAAGCAGGTAACCCAAAGACAGACAGTGAGTTCAGCTAGTGATATGACGGGTGGCTGGTTGCCAAGTTCTATATACTTTATTCCCTCTCACTCCAGAAAAACTATTTAAAAAACTATATTCAATACAACACGTGACATGCAACCAACAATACTGAAAGTGTTATTGTTGTTTGAGTAATAAAATCTCATGGTGCTGACCTCGAAACCGCATCTCAGCAGCTTGTAATGACAGGAAGACGTGGTCAGGTGAACTTGAATGTTTGGGATGTCTCCAAACTCAGATAAAGGAAACTATTGTTGATTGGAAAAGTTGAAAATCCTGTATTGAAAGCACTCACTTCACAAATAACTGATAGTGTGAGAAGCTGTCAACTCTGTATCAGTAAATACTGCGTACAAAAACAACCCAGCCAATCAAGATGATATTTCAACATGTCCACCTTCAAAATTCAATCAGGCTATATGTCAGGAAAACAAGTGTTTTCCACCCCAACAAAAACTTTTTTTTATCTACCTTTTAATAGGTTTATTCCTTTGGGGTGTTGATGAAAGTGTGAAACTGAATATGGCCCTCCTTCCCATGTTTGTTTGTCTTTTTTGACCAGTTGGGGCAGTATTTTCAATTCAAAATACTTTATTCATCCCAAAAGCGGCAATTTGAGGCAAGTTTGCAACACAGACAATTAATTTACACACACACACACACACACACACACACACACACACACACACACACACACACCCCTATGCCAGTCCAAATCTGGCACATATTGCATTTGAGTCTACACACAAGGTTAACAGACAAATTGCATGTGGAATAAAAACAAACTTATTTATTGTACATACAGGTAATCCTAAACACATCAGCAGAAGTCATAGAGATCACGTGTGGTATTATTTTTAATCTTATTGATATATCTTTAAAATAAAAACTCTTATGCACTTGATTGTTTGTACATCCTGGCTCTTAAAAATAGTATTTAGCACTGTGTAGCATCTTAGCCTAGCTATCTTTGATGTCAACCAGAAATGGCAAACCTAGCCATGAGGGCTTGAAACTTGTTCTATTGACATCATTACTGTACTGACAGCAATCTATTGATTTAACTTTCTCCTGACAAAAGTCACTTTGGACAAAAGTGTCAGCTAAATGCCTTAAATGTGAATATACTTACAGATTAACATCTAAGTCTGGCTCAACAAGGGCATCTCATGTGGTACATTCAAAATTCTAAGAGCCTCTAAGACCCTCATTGTTGTTCTCTGACCTGTTTCAGTAACCGGTTTCTCTCTTTGAATAACAGGTTGAGACACAGTCAGACTTACATACTTCCTTATATACAATTACAGTCTTACACCTCTTTTGGTTTATGTATAAGCAGACACCACCCTCTCTCAGTTTACCGGTGATGGTCTTGTCTCTGTGGGGTCGTACCGGTGTACCAATGTCTTCAATATGCAAACCCGTGTTAGCAGCCAGGAGGCCATGATACATGTGTTCCTGTACTCTTGCAGGTGGTAGATATTTGCCTATAGTTCAATTCCAATTTACTACACAGTGCGTTTGCCAGAGGGTTTTCCTTCTTGTAGTGTTTTCCAGTTATTTAGCCTCTTCCTCTTTTGTTTGTGTTTACTCTGCTCAGTGTCTCGGACGATATATATTCTAGTTTAAAGTGATGTCTCCTGTTCTCCTGTGTTGCAAACTGAGAACAAAATCCCAGTAGCCTTGTTCCATGGTGTTGCCCATTTTCTCATCCAAACAGTGCGTAAAGACAAGTGCAAACAATCAGCGCAGTGAGAAGTAGCTTGTAGACCGTTGTTTCCAGTCTTGAACACAATTACCCAGCTCAAAGTCTTTGGTGCAGTTGTGCACACATAGAAATAAAAGGTTGCTCTTGCAATTTCACAAAAAGATGACATAAAAACAGCTTGTTTGCTTCCACAGGCCACCACAGCTCACCTCCTCTAAGTTTTCAGTATTTGCAACCTGGTACAGCATCTCTTTATATTCCTGAGCATGTTCTGAGGATAAAATATTCAATATAACTTTCAAAGTTAGAGGTTACTTTTAGTAAGAACCTGAGCCATCAAATTGCCGTTTCAGCAAATATTGTTTCAATAATGTGTCAAGAGATTAAATGCACTCTGTTTGCCTGTATTCGGAAAATTGGGACGGTTTCCATTTGTTCAAATCCTTTAAAGCTCTGAGTCTCTTACAACTGTAATTTCTTAGTTCTACATAATCTTGCAGTTGTGGTTCTTGTGCCGTTACTGCTGCTGCATTTAAACAAGTAAAACTTCAGAAGCTGATCTATAAAGAAGCCAAAACCTGGACGGTTCTACAAATTGGCAGGTTTGTCACGTTTGATCTGGTGAGTGTTAGAGTCTGTAGATCACACATTTTACTGAGAGAGTAACACAAACCAAAGGCAGAAAAGTAGCCTGTCAACTACAACAGAGTATTAGGGCCACAAAAAACGATAGTAATCCAAGATTTTGAGACTTAAGTAATCATCAGAATTGTTTTTGTAATTAAGTCATAATAACAGGTACTTTGAGTCATGTGTGCATGATTTAGAATTTCCTGGCAGTCTCCAGTTATTTAGACTTGTTAAAAGTCTTTCTGTTAGCTCTGTCTCATAGCTCCAGGATGCTTCCCACTAAAGCGGCTGTGAGCTACACTTTATCGGAGACAGTCCGAAGGGGATGCTACCACGTCAGCAGAGCAATAAAGGCAGGCAGTTGTTAAATTCAACTTTATTCTCGTAATATTATTAATGCTCTTATATGCCAGAAGACAGGTACATGGGTGGATTTGAATGTGCAGAAAGATTTGAACATGAGCAGAAACACAGGAGTTATTAAAGTCCAGGAGTTTATAAATTAATAAAATTAATTAAGTTTCTTTCCCAAACAAAAGACACAAAGAGGAGGGAAAAATTAAATCATGCCTACATGTGTGTTGACTCAGCAGGGATGATATTGCATGAGAAAAGTTGCTCTGCAGGGGAATTTGAAAGCAATAGAGAGTGCTCGAGACCTTCACTGCTATAAGTGCCAGGCACTTTGACTTGAAGATATACATTGAACATCTCCATAGATTCTGTTTAGTATTTTTCCTGAGAGGCACTCACATGAGCAAAACTGATCCTCTTCCAGCTGAAAGAAAAATCAATATGGAGACCACACATACATCAAATGTTTAATTAGATTCTCTGATGAACAAGATCTTGAAAGTCGACCTCTCAAAGACAAAAACCCTATTTGTAATGTATCAGAGAAGAGACCAGAGAAATTCTGTTATTTATACTGATTTCACTTTAAATGTTTTATTTTTTTGTCCATTACAACAAATCAATAAGGTCTCTAACCAGTAATGGTTCACTCACAGGGGTATCTTTTACATATTCTAGGTGATTATACATCTTCAGGATTGTGTTTGAGGGTACAGATCATGTCTTTTCTCTTTGCTCCTTTAGTTTTATTTAAGTCTTATTTTATTTTTGTTAAAGATGGTTAAAATTTGGTTTGGTTGGAAAATGTAAACCTTTACCATTAATTTTTAAATATCAAGAACTGCTTGTCCTTTCTGCTTCTCTCTTTTAAAAAAAAAAAAATCATGTCGGTGTGAAATTTGACATTTATGCGAAAATGGAGAGAGAGATGGGCAGTCCCATTTTTTTTTTTCTTAGCCTGTTTGTTTACATTTACAAGTTACAAATTGGCGCCATTACAAGTATGCCGCTATTAGCAATTCTTTAACCTAAAAACATGATTACTCTCAGGCAGTGTCTTTTTTTCTAAGCGGATTTATGGACATTTATTCTCCATGGACATCAGAGATAAGGATATCCACGGGAAGAGTAAGTCACACTGAATTATATCAATATGTGGTCATGTCTGTGTGTTAGGATTTTACTGAGTTGAGATGTGACAAAAAAAACAAAACAGGTGGAACAAGAAAGCATGGCTGGGCGACTAACAACCTTTCACAAGTTTATATAATACATGTTACTCTTTTCCATGTTTTTTTTTTAAATAAACAAAATATATTCCAGATTTACCTTTTGTGAATCCCATACAAGAAAGGCTTTATTGTCAATAATTTATTAATTAAAATTAACTCCCAGCGCAAGTTACCAGAGTCCAAATTAATGTCTGAATATGCTTATTGCGTCTATACATCACACATTTACATACATATGGATTTCTTTGAGAGGGTCAGAGCACAGGGAGCGACTTCAGAGTTTGATTTTGCTCAAGGGCACTTAAGTGATCTTAGATAGCCAACTTCAGGTGTTATAACCTTCAGCTACAAGCCCACAGCTGAAATTCAACTGCCAGTCAATACTGGGGACCAAAAAGCCAAAATCAACAGAATAAAAACAGCTCAAAGGTTCTCATGTGTACGCCCGTCGTAAAGCCTTTACTTGACCATGCAGAATCCACTTTGAATTTAAAAAAATAAAATACCCTGTGTTGCTCTCCAGCAGTAAAAGTTTTTGTAGCATATAGTAAATTTAAACCAAGGACACAGCCAGGGATTTATGGAAAGGCTGAGATTATATCACCACACTGTACGATGATAATAAGCCTCCAGCAATTCATCACCACAGCTAGGAACCCTTACCTCAGCTAAAGTCTCCATTCATTTCTCCTCAATAGAAATAGTCTCACATCCTGTTTTTTTCTATTTCTGATTCTATCCCGTGATAAATGAAAACTTCCCCCGGCTCAGAAACAGTCGTCTTCCCTGTGGATTTTTGTGTCTTTTCAGAATCATTTGACTGGGTTCATTCATTTGTACTGCAAGCTGACATTTCTCATTCAGCAGACACAAACAGCAAGCCACGCTGTTTGTATTCACTTAAAAAATGTGATCTGAATGCTGTTATGAGGGGGTTGTCTTCTTTCCTTCTGTTTATATTGAGTTTGGTGGTGAGGGCACAAAGCTCGGCTTGTTCTGTTCAGATAAACATTAGTGAAAGGTGAAGGCTGACAAATGGAAAATAACCAACTCTTTTCTCAAGTTTTTCCAATGACTGAGCGTTTTCTTGCAGAACAATACTCAAACAAGATAAATAATGTGTTGTCACACCGCAACTCAACAAAAGGGACAAAAAGGAGACACATATTTAACTGAATGTATATTTGACAAAATAGAAGATGAACAAACATAATGTGAAGTATGAGAATGTCAATGTGAGGGATGAGTGGGACAACATATGTGTAAAACCAACCAAAGTAGCAAAGACACTCAGGAGAGACAATGACCAGCTTATAATGATGGGGAACATCCGGCAGAGGAGTCATCCGTTCCTGATGATAGTGTATCTTAACGAGAATGAGAGCACAGACAAGACAAGAGGTGTCCTCAATTACTGTAAAACTTCAATTAATAGTTAGAGTCCCAAATAGCCGCCTACCTCCTTTACTGGCCTGGTGTGGGAACACATTTTGACAAATAAACGCCTGCCTTAATTAAACGCCTGGTCTGGTTTTTATAGAAGTTCTTTGGATGTATAAAACCTCTTAAACCCTGCGGGGTCGCCCGCTTTAGCTGCTTCTAAGCTGCTTAGATTTAGTTAATACAAACATTAATGTTTAAACCTATGATCAATATGTCAGTTTGGACATGCTACACATCGTTAGATTGGTTAGATTCTCCACAATGAAACAACAAGACCCAAAGTCTAATTCTGTCTGTCCCATGTGGATGCCTGTCCCAAATAAAGGCAGGGTCAATTCAGTGATTTTAGCAAACAAAAGCCTGGGCTGTTATTCAGAGTTTTACGGTATGCACTATGCTGTACATTTCTAATTCAACAGTTTTTAGTTTATTCACATTGGAAAAGCATCAAAATTATTTGTACTCAAAATGTCTATGCATGGAAACTAGATTTGCTAGGTGTGCTTTTGATGAACGCAGGTTCCCACAATTAGGTGCAAACAGAAATAGAGGAGCCATGCTTTTGCCAGATGACAAAGCTTCTGTAGGTCCAGTGTCAATGCTTTTAAAATTTGCTCATCCACTACACTATCCTCCACACCCTTATTGTCATCCTACTACTCCTACTCCTACATCTACATGTTGGCACTGGGCCTACAGTAAATCATGAAGTTTGGAATCCACTTATATGGAATTAATTCCTTGGGATAGTGAGCTGCAAAAATTGCAGATGGTGGTTGCAGGCTAAGGGGCCAAAAGTGTAAAACTGTTGGGGTAAAAAGCTTATTGTTATTCAGTGCTCACTGTTAGCAGCCCCGGACCTATAGTGGCCCCTCAAAAGTCCCAGCTTTCCTGTATAGGAGTTGATTTGTGGTAATTGAAATGATTATAACTTTGCTTGGTAAGATGGTGTGACAAACAAGTGTTACTGGAGGGCTCAGATGAACAGAGCAGACACACACTGGCAGGCGAACAGTCTTTAATTTCAACAAAACACAACATAAAAAAAACAAAGCTGCTCTACTGGCGGGTACGGATACATCCATTGGCACAGCGCACCTCTCTTGCATGCACACTTCCTTTTCCTCCTGGCACTTGCCTCCGCCAGCTTGTGTATCAGTTCTCCACTTTGGGACCCAGCTTCACTGTGGTATTTAAGCACATGTTACTTGCAACCCACCTGGCAGATTAACAATCAGTCCAAATACTCACAGGTGCCTCAACCTTCCTGCAAACCGCTGCACCCTCTCTCCACCTGCAGCTGATGCCAAACTACACTCACACTGCCACACATGGGAATACGCAGCACTAAAGCATAATATCAACAAAACAAAAAGGATCTTGACTGTGGGTTTTAAGAGCTTCAGTATTTTACATAATACCGTGCTTACATGCATATTTTATGATGTTGTTTTTTGATGATGTTAATAGGGGCATAGCAGTTCATTTTTGCCTGGGGCCCCCAATCAGGTTAATGCAGTCACGAGCACAGGATGTTGGCCTTCAATAAAGTGCATTGACTTCTTAAAAACAATGTGCAAATAAGTATATGGGACAAAGCTCAGGAAACACTAAAGGGCTCTCACAGTGTAAAAGTTACGCTCCATCTTTTGAGGATTAAACTCTCACCCTCCTGTGGATTTAAAGGTGTCTTTTAATGTTTGTACTTTGTTCCTCCACAGAGAAAAAAAAAAAAATCTTAAAACATATTCTCAGTTTGTTCCAGTCTTTTAAATAATGCTAAATAAAAAGTTTAAAACCCTTTTCATGCTTCTGTTTTCACGCTTGTCATCTGAAAACATTCGTACCGTAAAACCCTGTGGTAATCTTTTTTTTTAGCACCGAATCACAGTCTTTATTCTGAAATAGTATGTCAGATCAGATTTGCAAACACGCTCCACACAACTTAAGCTCAGTTGTGCCTGTGCTACAGTTGAGAATGATCCAGAACATAGAAATGCTGCTCCACAATGAATCAAATGAAATATATAAAAAGGTGTGAAGATTCAGGATTTAAGGTATGTGTTCATCAATGTCTTGTCAGCCTGACATCAGGCAGAGGCCTTAATTATCTCAGAACTTCTTAAATCAACCTCTCACGTATGTCACTGTTAAAGAAGATAAGGCAAATCCGTCTTTGTCTGTGTACCTTACCCGAGGGGGCTGTGTTTATCTGCTCCCTGCATCTCCACACAGAAGCCACTGCAGAGTGTGATTATCCTTTTCTTTTCCTTTTCTCAGCAGTAAAGAAATGTTGTCACTCTCTTTCCATGGCTTTACAGTCGAGGAGAATTTGAGCTGCTCACGTCGCTGCTAATTAGCATTTGTAAAAGAAAAGGGCATTTTTACATTCCTCCTCCTGGTGAGCTTATTACTGAAGGACCGCATTTCATCTTGATTCATCCTGACTGAAGAATTCAAGATCACAGTCCTCTTGTTTCAGAAGGGTGGGAATGTTCCACTAACTTAGCACAACAAGGACACAGTGTGAAGCGTGGCTTTTCATGTTTCTTATTACAGGTATGAGGCGATATCAAGAAGCGAGGGAGGCTTGTACCTGAAGCCTGAACACAGCATGACGGCGCGCCGGCAGCCAGCCTGCAGGGGAAATCAAAGCTGCGGAGGTGGAGGTGGAAGCTGAAGGCTAGTGAGCTCGAGAACGCTGAGATTTAACACTAAGAGACACATGGTGTTGGAAAACCCGGGGTTATTAGATCTCCTTAGCAATGTGCTGAAGGAAGGATGGTTTACATGAGCCTGCTGGCACAGATGGCACCAGTAACAGGGCTCCTCAATCAGAATCACTTCCACTGCATTTAATGTGATTTAAAGAATCTGATCCAAAAATAAAACGGTGACAATGTGAGCTGTTTACATATTTAGACGAGGAATCTGATCTTTAACTATGCAATCATGCACAATTTGACCAAATGTCCCACAAAATATACATTACAATAAAATATGCTAAGGAGGATATCAGGTGAGGTAGTATAAAGAGCGACAAAGGTAGGGAGGAGACCAATGTGGATGATTCAAATCAAAGTCCTTATATAGGCAAGGCCTGCCCCTCAGCAACCATCTTGGTAACGCCTCTGGGCTAACAAGATCAGGCCCTTTCTAAACGAATAAAACGAGAGTTATAACTGCAATTTGAATGGTCACCGGGACATAAAAACTGCATGTATAGAATCACCTGTAAAATCTGATCAAAAAATGCTGAAAACGTTTGTTGAGGTTTAAAAAGCGTTTTTACACACAGCTTTTACTTCTACAATGCCTGCAGACGATTTCACAACACCGACTTTATTTATGGCTCCATCCAGAGTGCTTCATGTGGTCAATATAAAATGCGTAACTCCCTTGGATAATCCGGTGCCTTCGTATGTTATCCTCCTCTTCCATGCAGTTTTGAAGTGCATCTGATCTGGTCACAGACCTGCTCCTTGCTGCCACTACAACACTTGAAATGGTCACAAACCTCAACTGTGCACTTATGTCAATGGAACCACACAATTGGCTTGATATGTTTCCCCGGCTCGGCTATTAAACAGCAGAGGATTGGCTTTCTTTCTGGAGGGGCGGGCTATGTGCATACAACCACCATCTTTGGCGTTACAGGCTTTTCCCCATGGAATTATATTCAGGATTCTTAAAGTGGCGTCTCTTCTCTTGAAACGTCTCTGGTCAAACACAGAATATTCACCTGTACGTGTCCCGTGTTGAACCAAAAGTCAACTTTGACTTATTTTCACTCACGTGTTACCCAAACCATGATTTTTTCCTAAACCAAACCAATTAGTAAAGGTGCGTAAACCTAACCAGGGGTGCGCTTACCGTACAACCACGGAACGTAGCATTGAACTATCTTGGTACGATGCAAGTTAAACTAACAAACATCTCAAGTACGATCTACAAACAGCTGGTGTTTTTCTCACAGATTACCCATCTGTTCACTATAACTTAATGCAATATTACTCTCCCAGTAAAAGGTTAAAAGACAAAACGGAGAATGAAAAGACAAGACTTTTAATATTTCATGTATAAATTTCTAGGCCTATGAGGAAGATGGGTGTTCTCTAGTCTTCATTACAAACATAAATATAAAAAGGGACAGCATAAAATTCTTGAAAGTACTGTAATGAATAAATCCCTGAAAGTTCTGTCGTTGCCATTATAACAAAGATAAATAGAGAAAGGGATTCAAACCCGTGTCTGTCTCAATAGAGAAAATTCACAGGCTCAGCCACTTATCACACTGAGCTATTCTCAAGATCTTAACATTGTTTTGTGGCCAAGTGATTCAAATAGTGTTAAAGTGTTGAAATGAAGGCAGATAAATCCTATATTCCTAATTGTAATCGCTAATAGTTCTTAATTTTTTCTTCTAAAATGTTGCTATTGCTATAAAAAAAAAGTTACCTATATTTAGGCTAAATAAAATGATTAGGTTATATGTTATTTATATGAAAAGCCTAAATAATAAGTTAGAATAATAATGTCACACGCAGAATATGACACCGTTTTGTGAGTTTCCTGCTGTGAAAAACAGACGAACACACCTGGGAACATGTTAGTTTGAAATATGTTAGTTCAAACCACGGGGGTACCAACAAGGTTTTAGGAAATGGTCGTACTTCAGATGTTTGTTAGTTTGCATCGTACCAAGATAGTTCAGTGCTATCTTCTGTGGTTGTACGGGAAACGCTCTCGTCTGGATTGGCCAACGACGTATTCTGTGATTTAGGTCTGAGGATGTGTTAAGTTTTCTTCACTATACACTCATATACACATGGACTGAAACAAAACTTTAATGGGCTCACTGAAGCCTCTCAACAAGCTTAATAGTGTCAAAAATGCAGTCATTTAATATAATAAGGAATGTTTTATTTTATTTTCCCAAAAAGTCACATTTCATCAGATCAGGTGAAAATATTGTTTCACTAATTATGGTGAAATTCATTCTGTCATTTGAAGTTGTAAATGCTCCTTCGTGGGCTAAGACAAATGTTTAACCACTGACAGGCTCATAAAGGCTGTTACAACCCTTAATCATGGCAAAAATGCAGTGTCATCCAACCAAATTACTGATGTCTGTCTTAGTTTGTAGCTAAATGCTTTTTTGGGGGGGGATAAAATAATGATTATGTCATGTGAAAACATTTTATCTCCAATGTTGAAGACTTTCATTGTTTGCAAGTAATCTCAATAACCACAGACTCCTATGGACTGAGACAGCTTTTCAACACCTGTCAACACTCTTAATAGGTTATCCTAGTTACCAGTCAACATTTTGAGGCTGATCATTTCACTTTCAAGCTTAAAAACTGTTTAAACCGAGTCTAGAAAATGTTAAAGCAAACAGTTGGATGGCTGCAGAGTTCAGGGATCATGGTTTCCAGAAATGGCAGAATTTACTTCTCATGTGAAACAGAAATTGTATACCCATGGATAGCTGATAATGATATTATACTGTTACTGTTAAACTACATTAACTTAGTAGTAAACTAACTACATTCCTCTTTTTTGAGAAGTTTCTGTTGACATTTTGATGCACTTTTTCATCAAGTGAGCGCTTTTAGCTCATCACCTTTGGAATTAATTTTTAAAATGACCACATCACATTTCATTAAGTCAGGTAATTGCATCTCCAATGTTGGGGAATTGAATAATTTAAAGATTACTTGCTTATGTTTAACCCCTGATCGGCTCATAAAAGTTGTAAGACTCATAATAATACCAGAAATGCAGAGTCATCTAACTTAAGCAAGGAAGCTTTAATTATTTCCCACAAAACATGTCAACCTCTGAAGCTGAATTATTTTTTAATCCTACAAACTAATCTAATCTAGCGCACCTAATTTGCCAAAACTAACTGTTGTCAAGTTTCCCCTCAATTGCGTCAAACACTTCTTAAAATAGTTACTTCCTGGACTTAATGAGATAAATTTCTCACACCTGTGTTAGCCCTCGTTAGTGAGCGTGCACATGTCAGTAGACTGAGGCTGCTTGTAGAAACTGAAAGAGTCTGTATTTTGTTGGAATCGCAAGGGATTAAACCGTGAGCTCATTTCATTTGAGAAAATTGTCTGATTTATCACAATAACTGAGTGTTTTTGTTGTTGTGATGCACTGAAACACCAGTGGTGGGAGATGCCATCATGTCTCTAGTGTACATACCTACTTTACTAACAAGCTTCTCTACATGCTCACTCACTGTTTAGCATAATGGATGTTTTTATTATATCGTGTGTTCTAAAGGAGGCAGTGGTTCAAAATGCAGTGTCTTTGCTAAAACAGCCCTGACAACATTTTTACAGACGTCATGAGAGGAACCTTGCCAACAGCAGAAAACCGAATCCTGCATGTAGTTTATTTTTGAAACAGAAAATATCTCCCATATGACTCATTGTTGCCTGAGAAAACACAATTCTCAGGTGTTTCCTAATGAGTAACAGAAAACCAATTCAGCTATTTGTCAAGCTAATAATGCACAATGAGAGAGCAGACACTATTAAGAACACATTGATAAATATATCACAAAGCATGCAGTTTGGTGAACATTTATGGCAAAAAACTTTGTTGTTTGTCAAGATGTTAAAAATATTCATCACCCTCTTAAACACCCAACTCTCCCAGAAAGGGTATACATTAGGCCAGGAGTAGGCTTTATGTAGCGGTCACACCACAAAGCGACATTCCCTTGTCCAGGTGAAATACAGTAGGTGGTGGCCTTTTGTTCATAGTTGTACACCATTTCGTTCTATGACAAGTTTTTGAAGACTGAAAATAATGCTCTCCAAGCTGAAATTTGGCAAGCTCGTTAGCTTGGTCACTAAAGGGACAATTAATTCACACAGGTTATTCAAAACTCCAGTCTCATAACTGTCGCCAGTGCTGTTTTGTGGAACAGTTTTTTTTACTCCAACAGAGGTGGTTGAATAATAGTGGATGATGCAACAGAAACAATGAGCACTGTAGCTTCCTCTATTTTGGACTGTCCAGTTCTCCGTCCCCTCAAAAAGGTCAGCCCTATTAAGACAGTTTGCTAATGATCAACAACTCAAATTTGTGTGCCAAAGTTCACCAAAGTTGAACTCCAGGTTTGATTTTGCCCCCTTTCTGCCACAACAGCGTATAGGAATCAAATGTGTCCAGGTCTTGCGACTAGAACAGTTTGTGAGAAAATCTGTAGTTAAGTAAAACCGTAAAATCTGGCCTAACTATACAGACCAGTCTAAAATATCTTAGTGGAACCATGTAGCTCTAATGTTCCTTAAGGAAATCTTTTAATTTGGTTAGACAAAACTGCATTTTTGCAGTTAAACTTGCTCTACGTATTTTCTGATTTTAATTTGCTTTTTTTCACATTATAATAAAAGGATAAGTCTGGTGATATTCCATATTTCTCTGATTGCCAACAAATCCAATGGAAAGACCACAACAATGAATGTATCCTAATAGCCATTGTGTTTATATTAAAGCCTGATATTCCTCTGAGCCATACAGAGCTCCACTGTTGTCCAAGGACAATAAAAACCACTCACTGAGAGTGACTGCTGCACTGTGTGACATGTTCCTTCATCACCACGAACACACACCGTAGTTTATTCAGACTCAGCCCCACATACACCGTCCTGCTGCCCCAAATGCCTCAACAGATCTAATATTTACTACTCGTTTATGAAAAACAACTGTGACCAGCTGTTTAAGGCACTGAGGAACTAAGAGCCACAGACAACGAAGAGAAGTCAGAAAGTAATGAGAGATGGACTATTATCTTGGAACATGTTAAACTATTGAATAAAACCTGTCTTATCCTTTAAACAAGGGTTTGATCCCCTTGTTTAAAGTAATTTCCTCTTCTTCACGACATAGCAGGAACAGCACAGGTGTAAGTAATGACACTGAGGCCCGTTTCATTTAGATGTGCCAGGAAGTTGTCCCAGAAAGCCAGCACGCACAAAAGCAGGACCCTTTTAACTGGGAAAATCTAAATGTAATTCAACCATCATGATTGCAATGAATTGCACCTGTGCTTTTCTGCTGCGCAGTCAAAATGTCTGCTGTAATAAAAGGCCTGTTCTCACATAACATGTTTTTGTTCTGCGGGTGTATTCTCTGTTTTCTCTTCATTGTTGCAGGTTGTTCCCTCAGGATGGACAGACTGACGTCTTCTCGGTTCAGGATGGCTGGATCGAGTGCAAGACTGAATGTTTTGATGTGCAATTTGCCATTATTCTACTCCTGTCTGATCTCCGCTCACAGACACACGTCCACAATGCTCCAGTTAATTGCTACAAGCCAGCAGGCAGCTGTGTGGAGCCGTGTCTTCATCCAGGTTTTCATTCCCACTTTTATGGAATCATAAACCACATGAAGGTTTGCAACAAAATTAATCATTTTACATTGTATTACATCAACCTTTAGTTACTATAGGCTGTAACAAAAGCTAATTTTAAGGAATCCTGTCCTCATGAAAGTTGTTTTTCCACCACAATTTTACAAAGCCAACAGGGCGTGAAGAAGTTGTCACACATGATGCTACGACCTTCACGCATACTCGATCCCCAGATTCCTCACTGATTCTCCTGCAGGACACCTTTCTGTGTGGCCTTACTGCACATTTCTTGTCTTGCTACATTTTCCCATCTCTGTCTTCTCTGTTCTCTGACAGCCTCACCAATTACTGTACGTACATCTACGGAGGATTGTGTTATTAGAGTTATTCTCAGGATCAGAACGTGTGCGCTCTGTGTTCACTATTCATTTAATGTTGTATTACATGTATGTGCAGCATGTTTACAGTTATCAACTGTGTGTATGGCGTTTAATGTATGTTGAACAGCTGGATATTGGAGGACTAAAAGGGAGAGATGACAGTAGCTTACATTAAGCCATGTAATAAACCTGTGATTATTTTGGTTCTGTCCAGTTATGAACATTATAAGAAATACATATAAACTTACATGTAAAAGTCTTCTGTCCACAAGAACATGGTCTTTAATTTTGACGTAACCATGGTGTGAGTTTTTATCCACAATAACAAGGTGGCTCTGTCCAACACTGACATATCTCAACAATGATTTGATGGATTACCATAAAATTATGCACAAACATTCATGGTCCCCAGCGGAAGAATGTTTTTAATCAGAAACTGAAGTCTCGCTGGTGGGAACGAGGGAGAGGAGTTTGTTGTGTACATAGAGAAACTGCTTATTTTTTAACATTACTCTAACACAACAAACCCCTCTCCAACTCTTTCCACCAGCGCCTTCCTGCAACAACTCGCCTCTCACGAGATTTCAGAGCAAGAATTGTCCTTGAGTGAAACTTCAGTTTCCTGTTCCCTCGTGGGGATCCTTTTCATGATGTTGTCAGACACCTGGCATTATGGTCTGAGCCTGTCGGTGGCAAAAATAAGCATTTTTGGACATAATTTTGACTAGTGCAATTGCCCCAAAGAAATACGTTGCAGGCATTGCAGCCAGTTCACGGCTGCTGGCTGAAGCCATGTAGTGCAAGATTCCAAAAAGATTTGTACCTACTAGTCACTTTCACACCAAAATATGTGAAAATTAAGTGACAGAAAACTAGAAAAGTATTCAGTGGGATTGAAAATTATGTTACGGACTATAATAGATCTGTATTTTACAGATAAACCGGCATACTGTAATTCAATTGGAGGTGATGGTTTCCTGCAGCCACAGAGAAATGTTGTTGGAATGAGTCACTCTGACCTGATTCAGACTTTTAACACTATTTACATGAATGAATGAATGAATGGCTGCAACAATAAGTCAATTACCCTTTTTAAACATCTATGCACAATGCTCATTATTGTCCCAATGGTTCAATAAATACAATTAATGGTTCAGCAGAAAAGCATACAGTATGATTTTTTTTTGTTGTGATGTACTTTATTTTGACATGACAGCTAGTGTGCTTAAACAGGATGTGAATTCTGCTGGAAGGCCAGCATATTGGGGCCCACTAAAATGAAAGTCTGACTTAATGAGGGATGTAAAATATGTTGAAAACTGTGTTTCAGCAGCTCAATGTCGATAATATAATTATCACTTGTATCCTGTTAGATCATTCCTGCCCTGACAGGAGAGTCCTCTTCTTCACCATCTGCAGGCACGAGTGGTCTGTGATAGTATAGTAATTATGGTAAAGGAGTTCAAGTACATCATTCAAATTAAAAGCTTACATGTTGTTTTTGGATCATATGGGACAACCAGCAGTTATCTCCTGACACTTGAAACATAAAGCAGCACCTCACCTTCCTGTCACCTCTGGGGAGATGTACAGCATGAGGTCGTTATCTTGTCTTGAGGTGTGTAGGAGTTTTATAATTACCGAAATTCACCAGCATTCCCCACAGAATAAACCACTAACCAAATCTGTGTCAGTCACAAAATAAAACACTAACTGGGAGATTCTGGAGCAGCAGCTATGATGTTTTCCTCCATGAACAAAGCATCAGAAAATGAGAAGCTTGACCCAAAAAATTATGTCTTATAATCCTCAGTTTGAGTGATATTTTGAGGAGAATTTCCCTGATCCACACACACAAACTCCCGTGGGAACTTTATTTCAGAAGTTTAAGAATAATGCATGTCAGGCATCTTTTACTGTTCACCACGAGCTCCTTAATCCTCAGTGAGTCTTTATCTGAATGTCAAAATAACAAACAAACAACAAAACAGAAAAATCAATGTTAGTTTATCCAGCTCACTGTGTAAAAACAAACATTTTCAATGCCGCCTCGTCTCTTCTTTCTGCCTCTGTTTATGAAGCAGCATGCAGGTGTGATTTGTGCGGTGACCGCTTGTGAATATCAGAACATCTGATTGTTTTCTAAGGTAGGAGAAGATCTTTACTCTATTCACATGCAGGGCCAGGTGAGTGGCAGTGCTTTCCAATCCTCCTGAGGCTTCTCTCGCAGACACTCTGTTAATGCAGAAGCAGCCATGCTGGAGAGGGGGGGGGCGGCTAACCCAGGCAGAACTACATGGAATATTAATGCCCCGTGTCGCACCGCCTGTCCTTTCTTTGCACAAAAGCTGCTTTAAAAAGCCATTTTAACAGCATTCTTAAAGTTATTACAGGTCTGCTCTGGATCTTTGATCTCAATTTTGTAGTCTTTTCTGTGCTTTTCAGAAAATGGATAAAGGTGTCGGAGCGGCCCGGATGAAGATCTAGATGTGGGGTGACAGGTGACGGACAGTAATGCGGGAATCCTGGTCAGATCAGTGCAGATAGATCGTCTGCCCACAATTACCAACCCGTCTGTGTGACAGCGCTGTCCCGGCCAGTGACCTCCAATCTGAGAGGCTCAGGGGCCCCGGTGCCTCCTTTTTTCCCCTCCCCACACAAGTCCCCTCAGATTACCTCACACTTTCATTCCTGCCAAAGCAGAACGAGTCTGCTCTCTGAATCAGCAGCCAGGCAGAAAATGTGAAGAGAGGTGAGCAGGCTGCATAATTGACTTGAAGCGGAGGATTCAGGTGGAGGAGGTGTATCTGATTGGTGGCGTCCTGCTCTGTTCAGATCTGTCTCCCTTCATTCCACACCGAATAAACAATGACAAACATGAATAACGCAGGTGCCAGTTAGTTTGATGATGTTATATTTTAATGACTTCCACTCTCACCCAGTTATTTTTGGTAGTCAATCTCAGGACTAGATGGTAAATCCAGGGATGGAAGCAAAGTTTCCTCCTTTTTTTGTTTTTTTTTTAGTCTTAATTTTAAAAATGAATCCCTGGAGGAGCTAACCCATATTCACAAATATCTGCAATAGAGGAAACAATATACCTTCTACAGTAGTGTAAATGGTTTTTCCAGGGAAAGATAATTCACCATCGCAGAGTTGGCAACCTGCTGATGCTAAAGGACTCATTCACCCATGTTACAAAAAGTCATATTTTCTCACCCACAGAAACGATCGTGATGTGATTACTCAGCAGACAGCAGGTTATTGAGCCATTAAACTTATATACAGTGCTTGTACAGGCTGAGTTTTGTCCTCAGCAAAAACAGCAACAGACTGAACTTACTGCTGAACTACAGCCAGTCAGGACCCATCAACAGTGATGTGATCATTTAGAATAGAAAGAAATTTAATCTTTGAACTGAAGTCAACTAAATTATTTAAATTAGCAAAGGGATTTGTAATTTCTTGCACTATTCTGCATATTGAATATTTCACTGAATAAGTGAAAACTTTTACCTGCTACTGGCGCTAGAAGAAAAGATTAAAGGATCTTTAAAGGACCAAAGAATTTGTCCTCTCGGGACCATGAATTATGGTTCATATTTACTCACTTGGCACTTTTATCCTAAGCAACATTTGAGAACAACATACAAGCATGAAGAAAGCAAGAGATCTACACTGAGTGACAATAGATACTAGTAAGAGCAGGTAATGCCACAGCAATTCATCTAATAGTTGTTGAGATATTTCAGACTGGACTGAAGTGGTGGACCAACCAACCGACACTGCCATCCCTAGAGTTTGTATTGGGTATGGTCATTGGGGTGTATTCGTATCTAGTCGTTTGTCCAAAGCTGCGGTTTAAAGACAGCTTAAAACGTCTTATAGGAATTTTTGAGGTTAAACGGCCTAAAGCTAGCGAGCTTCTGACTGAGCAATGTGGCGAAGCATCATTGATGAAGACTCCTCAACAGCAGAGAAACGAGCAATGAGCCAGTAAAGAACACTGCTGACGATCTATGAGTTCTGGTCTCACGCGGCTATCACTGCATCAAGCCAATGCAGGCCCCATTAGTCACCTACAACATCAGTAAAATGCCTTTTTGATCGGGGTCTTCATTGTTCACAATGGATGAGCAACACTCAAGACGGAGGCAAATTATCACCTAGACTGTATGTTACATCCATCTTAGTTTAGAGTCCCGCTTCTTGGTTCAGCTTAGACTCAACAATATCAGTTTTACCTCCAAATAAAGTGGTTTGATGATTACTGATCATCTGAATAAACTGTTCAAACCTGCCTGATGTCTGACTGCTTGCGTTTCTTGCCACGTCGGACTTAGTTTTATCAATGTCGCAGTGTTCCCTGAGCTCAGTTATTTCTTAGGAGACTACAATGTCAGCATGACCAATAAAACTAGAAAAATAAAGCCCTAAATTTTAATAACCACCGTTATGTCTT
This sequence comes from Micropterus salmoides, assembly GCF_014851395.1. NCBI lineage: Eukaryota > Metazoa > Chordata > Actinopteri > Centrarchiformes > Centrarchidae > Micropterus > Micropterus salmoides. The sequence goes on along the minus strand of NW_024040041.1, from coordinate 28,962,239 downwards.
GTCATTTTTGACCCCAAAAATCTTGAATGATAGTTCCTCAGGTAATTCAGAACAGTAAAAAGAAAAAAAAGTGAAAGTTTTGCATTCAAAAATTAAGCATCAAGTGGTTTGCTTGAATGCAGCAAGATGACCACATTTGAATTGTGACTTCAATATTAATTTGCGGCGGGTCCTTGCTGGTTAAGAGATGATTATAAAGGTATATTAATCTATCATTTAGATTCTGCAATGCCTGTGTGAAAACCTATTTCTGCCCCCTTTCTGCTTATCATCAATGCCTCCTCTGGCAGCGGCAAAGGCCCCTGAATGGACTCCAGGCTCCGGAGCAATGCATCTTCATCTCACTGCTTCACACTCCAGAAAATAGGCTAATCGCCATCCCCCTGCTCAACCCCACTAATCTCTGAAAACTCACATTTACTTCAGAGTTCTGGCACCTGTCTTATCTGAAGGGAGAGGGGGATCCTCTCAGTGTACAAGTCAGTTTAACCTTTGGCCTTGAATTCAGAGTAGAACCATAGCTCATAGTAAAATTTAACATTTTACCATTAACAGCGAGTTAAAATCATAATGCAAGAAAAATGCTGGAAAATTAGGCAGTGATAAATGTTTTCTCTGAGGGCTACTTCTTCTTGTTTATAATTTAAAAGGTCAGACTCTGAATTCAAAGTTCATTCATGCCTACAGACACTGTATGTGGATGCCATACGTGTCATATGTCAAATCTACATTAATGAGCCGCACCATAGCAATCCCCGTACTGAGCCAATAACAAGATCGCCTAATGATTTTTACAGTTACAAACACCTGACCCCTCTAATGGCTGAAATCTTCAGTTCTCTCCTCATTGTTGCTGTGAACAGATGAGACTCCTGCAGCCACTGCTCCTTCAAGTGGCAAAAGATAATAAGTCACTCTTCATGAGCATTATCATCATCCTTTAGGCCCGAGGAAATTGGAAGTTGGAGTTGATGTAAGCTCTGATGGCTCACTGAAGCCCCCATGTGGACTGAAGAGGACATTTTCCACATATGGTGTCACTGTAGACTTCAGTCTGTAGCTCAGAAATAAATATGTCCCATCACATCAATTCACACACCTTTTTAAACAGATTTTGGTGCTGGGAAAGCCCAGTAAAAATACATTTCACTGCAACACCAGCAGTTTAGGTTTTAGGAGTTTTTGTTCAAAAATATGCCAAAGAAATTAGAGGAGGATGTGGTACCTGAACACATCTTGCTGTGACTTGAGAATGTGTGAAAACTAGTAAGCAAAAGGTAAAAACAACTCCGTAAAAGATAAACAGCTGAAAAGTCTAGCCTTTGTCAAGTGGTGGTAGTACCGATGGAAACTCAAGAACCTACTGAAACAGCCATGCCGGTGACCATAGTAGGTTAACCTGTTGGCGTAATAATATTTAAAAATTACCACAAATAAGTACAGCTGAGGCTGATGGGAATGTTAGTATAGTTTGATACCCTGAATCAGTTTTATCTGATAATTTGTTTAGCCTGCATTTAAAAGTCTAACCAGGGACGGCAGCTACAAACTAGCCTCATCTAGACGCCCTCTATACATCTGTTGCATTGCTCCCCTTTATGTAACAATGTAAATCTACACATATGGTTCCTGTCAAATAACCTAACAAATAAAATCTACAGTTTTTCACCTGTTGTTATGGCACCATATGGAAAGAAATTTCAAGGAAATCCATCCATTAGTTGTAAAGTTATTTTCATCTGGAGCCAAGTGGCGGGCCAACTAACTCATACTGCCACCCACATGTCTACGGAGAATGAGATAGGCCTATTGCAAAAAAAATTAAAAGTAGTTTCATAGTCGTTTTCATGTTTATACTGTGTGGTATTGCTTTATTCTGTTGTAATGAAATCCAAAACTAAGATTACAGCTTAGTGTGTGCACAGCAATGCCCAGAATATACAAGCATTTTCTTCAATTTAACCAAATAAAAATCTCAAATTCATTTAAATAAAAGTCCTTTTCTCTGATCTCATAATTAATCGAACACTGTTCACTCAGGCTTCAGCTGGTTTTCAGTCTTTTTGTTTCTACGTTGTGTGTCGCTGCCTCCTCCTGGTCTCTTTTGGCACCTCGAGCCACGTCGGGCGTCTCACTGTTTACCTCAGAGCTGCTTCCTCTTGGATGTCTCAGCTCCCTCCTGTCTCTTCTCTCCTCCATCTCACCGATCTCCTCGGCGAAAAGGGTTTTAAGTGCAGGAATGAGCCTGGGTAGGATTTTAAAGTCCCCAAAGCGAATCTGAGTAAAGAAGAAATAGGGAAAACGGTCAAGTGACTGTACCAGATCTGAACTATAACTCCTGAAGGAGTGAGGCTATGGACAGAGATGACAGAGTCTTCTCTCACAACCTACTTCATTTCAGCGTCGCATCTAAAAGGAAAGAACCGTTACATACATGCTTAAGGAACGGGAATCAGAAGTGAACTAAAACCATATAAAGCTCAGGAGTGCAGCTGTTTAGTCAAGCATCCTGCAGTCTGAAGCTCCACTTCCAGGTCTCATTAATACAACAGCACAGAAACCAGTCTTCCAATCACTCAATCTCTTCGACTGCCATTCATTCAATACAACGTTCAGTGTTTTCTCAATTTAAGTGCATTTTTACCCTGGATCTGTTTACTTGTCAGTGACGTCTAAATTCTTGTCTGAACTCGACACTCAAAACTTTTCTGTTTGCCTTTTATTAAATTACATTTAAAATTTTAAGGTGTATTAAAATGAAGGGCAACTGGAATTGGATGAAGATAGGGTTAACTTAGAGTCTTATCGAGTTTACCCCTCCCAATTTCAGTTTATGAGGAGGTGGAGTTGCCATTTTGTTTAATGACTCCCTCCAATGCAAAAAGATGTCTTATGGGAATTTTGCTTCTTTTGAATATGTGGCTCTTCAGCTGAATTCCTCTTCGAGCTATTTTTCTAAATATCTACAGGCCCCCTAAATACTGTGCAAACTTTGGTGAAATGCTGTCTATAATCTGTGTTGACTTTGACTGTGTGGTTATTGTTGATGATTTTAACATCCATGTTGACAACCCCCAGGACAGAGGGACTAAAGAACTGTGTTTTGTCCTTGATAATTATGGATTGACTCAACATGTGACGGAGCCCAGACACATTAAGGGGCACTTATTCATCTCCAAGGGTCTGGACATTTCCAAGGTTGTTGTGACTGATGTTGCTCTCTCGGATCATTCCTGTGTTTTCTTTGAGAGCGCTATCTGCGTGCACACAAATGTTCAAACAGAGGTGATCACAATACGGCATATCACTGAAAACACTAGTGAAAATTTATTTAGAGTCAAAATTAAACAAGGAGAAGCAGCGTTCAGTTATTATGCTCCGTATATCTGGAACAAACTCCCAGATAACTGCAGGTCTGCTGAAACTGTCTGTTCTTTTAAATTAAGACTGAAGACTTTTCTTTTTACCACTGCTTTTAATTAAATATTTACACAGTGAGAAATGAATAGGTAACTGAGTGAAAAGATAATGAGAGTGAGACTGAACAGAGTGAAGGAAGTGGTCTTAAATCTCGCGCCTGAGTGATTTGCAGGAACCTCTGTCCACCTGTAAACACGCAGGTGGGTCCAGAGTATAACTTGATCAAAGTGGCCTGCGGACAGACATGTCCTGGTTTCTCTGTAGTGTCTTTTAACCCTGATTGTACACTGCACTGTAACTTTACTGTCCTGTTTTACCCTGTTTATTATTATTTTTTAAATCCTGTTTTTACTTTCCATTTCAAAATAATTATATATTTAATGTGTATTTTTTTTCTCTCTCTCTCTCTCTCTCTCTCAAGTAAAAAAAAAAAAACAACCTAAAATCAAAGTTCATAATAGACCTTGGAACTAGTAGTTTAATTCAAGGTTCAGGTTCCTTTGATTTGTAATGAATCCTGATTTACATAAGTTGGTAATTTACGGCGCCTCACATGAGTTGATTGCATTAATGATTCACTCTTTGGGCCAGACACAGTACATTTATGGAGGTCAAACTGTGAAGGCAGAGTAAATGGAAAAGTGCACCCAGAGTTTCTTCCTATATTGAATTCATTCATGCGGCCACCTCAAAAGGATTTACCACCACCTTTATTTATTTATTCCTTTCAAATATCAAAATATAGCTGAACTTGTGGAATGATTAGCAGAGGATGTGACTGAGGAAGAAGCTGCAGAGACCAATCCTGAACTGCTGTGCTGCCAGCTCGGCCGGTTGCTCCATCACAAACAGCTGACTGGTGCCAATACAATATGCGAATATGTATTCCCCCCAATATCTAAGTTTGAGTAAAACTTGTATTTGGATATTCTAATTAATTACAGTATAAAAAATTGGCAAGTAGCCCAATTTAGATGAGGTTTAGATTTTTATTAAAAGTAAACCAAGAATAGACAATTCTCGTGTTAATTTGTGAATGCAGTGCAGCAGCAGGTAGCGGTCAGGCGTCATTTACAGCCAATCAGCAGCGATTAAGATATTACAGTGAGACTTACTCTCATGTGGTCGAATGATATCCCCACTCTGTCACTGAAGTCTTCACTGAAAAGAGGGATCTTGGCATAACGCTGGCTGAAGTGGTTCAGCATGATGAACTCAGCGTTCATCCTCATGCCGATACCGATGGCCTGGGAGGTTGTGCTGTCAGAAAACATCAAGCATAAAGTCAGAGATTTACGTTACACTGCTTTCTCACAAGAAACTTTCAAATGGGAATATTGTTGTCTTCTGTGGACGTAAAAGATGTTTTTGTGAAGACATAACATAAAGAAGGTGCAAAAATCAATGTCAATATCTGTGTCAAGAAATTTAACAGTGCACTCAAAGTTAACTGCAGCCAATAAAGTGTGTGTATTTTGTTGGCTGATAGAATTTTAACTGCTACTCCCCCCCCCCACTTATTTGCATAAACATTAAAGCCCTACAAAGCTGTTTTGCTAAGCCAGTTTATTTTACTCACCTGTGCCTTTTCTCTACAGCTTCCTCCTCCAGCCCATCTTCCAGCGTGGCCTCGTGGATTAGTAAGGTTGCACTCTTTCCTGCAAAAAAACAAAAACAGAAAAAGAACAGAAATTTCAGCCGAATCAGAGGCCAGAAACCAGGAAAGCAATTATAGCCTCTTCCTGTCCCACAGGAAATCAATCAGGTAGTCGGCGTAATCAAGAAACGGCACGCCCTGTTTGTCTGGTGAGCTGGGCCATCTATAATGAACAGTCATGGGATATACTCGCTGTCTCTGGGAGGCTTTGCTTGGACAGAATCCAGTCAAGCAATTTAAGAAGAGTCAATGAAGTGGGATCCCACAGGAACCATTAGTAGAGCCTGCCAGCTACGAGAGTGATCGAAAGCATTAAGAAATATCGGATAAATTATTCAGAACCCGTGTAGTCAAGCTACACTTAGACAACCTTATATGAATCTCTGCAATATTGAAAGCGTACGCTCAATTTGCTATTACATACTGTGTGTCTGTGTAGATACACTCCAGTGAGATGTGGACTTTAATCATTCTGAGTGGTACTAACCGATGTGAACGAACGCATCGCAGGGCATGGTGTCACCAGAAAAGGCCAGTTTCCAGCCTGACTGGTGAGTGAAGCTGCAGGCGAAGGCGTTCTTACAGTGACGCACTATGCACGTCTGGAACTGAGAGACACACACACACACGCATAACTTTAAGAAACTGTGAAGCCTTGAACACTGAAGGATGTGATGTTGAAACAGCTGCAGACCTTTTCCAGATCATTTTTTTTCAGCAGCGCTTGGATGAATGACTTTGTCCTCTGTTTGGGCACCTCGGCACCATCACACAGAAAACTGTTAGGGATGAAGCTGAAACAAAAAAACAGATGACATTAAAGACGATGACATCAAGCCCTCAAAACTTACATTTCATTCCTCCACTCCACTACATTTCAGAAGGAAATACTGTGCTTTTTATTCCACTACATTTATCTGACAGCTATAGTTGCTTGTTAATAGAAACTGACTGATTAATCGGCACACTGATATTATTGGCCGCTATGAGCTAATTGCAGATAAATTGACATTAGCATTGATAACAGCTGATACAGTAAATGACAACTAAAAATGGAGAGACAGAAGATGGATCCTTTAATCCTGTTACGAGTGTTGTGGTTACATAGTTTTTCCCACCAGAAGGCACTTTGCAACTCCCCTGTTGCCACAAACACAGCAATCAGCTGACATAACCAGCTGTATTTTCTTCAAAGCACTATTAAAAACAATTTTTAAAAAAGTTTATTTTTCAATGTCTGGTTATCTTGGTGAGGTCTCATAGCTACACATAACAAATGTATAGGGTTAATCTTTATGTCATGTGTTTCTCAAAATAAGTAAGGAATCAGATATATCTATTATTGGATATATTGGATTATTGGATTTTAAAATCGTCAGCCATCAATATTGGTATTCAAAATCCTATTTTGAACTAGATTGGACTGTCTGTCTTTGATTGATCCAGTAAACTGAAAAATCACAGTACTCTACTATATGATGTAAAAATCCTGTAAATACAATCCTGCCATAAAGCAGATCTGCTCATTGATTTTGCATTGTTGCCCACAATGACTCAATACAACCAGAGATGGTGAAAGAGTAGCTGCCTTTGTATTAACAGTCAAAAAGATCATTAGCAAGATCTCTGACGGCTGATAAACTGACAAAAATCATTTCACGGTATGAACTGTTAAACGGCTCTGCATTATAACAAATACAGGACATGCGGGATCCTGATTAACACGGAAATAATTTTAAAAATCTAATTAGTTCTGAATGCTCTCTGCAGGTTACAGCAAGAACTTTGATCAATATGCTAAACATGCATCATTTTTAATAAGGACTTTTCACAAGATCATACGGTTACCAAAACAAAAACACTTTCAGTACATAAAACTGAACTTCACATTAACGCTTGGATCATTTTCAAACTAAGCACACACACAAACATATGCGGAGGATAAGGAGGATAAGTTGACGTTTGTTATCTTAAGATGTCTCTGTGTCCACATACTTGATATGGTTGAGGATGTCCTCACAGTAATTGTGATACTGGTTGAACCAGGTCATGATCTGGACCGGAGCCACCAGGTAGATGGGACTGAATTCTTTTCCCAATGTTGCCTAAGAGACAAACATTAAATTCAGCTTCGTGTTTAATGACCAGTAATATATTTTCATGCTGTTTTCAAACAAACAAAACAATGTATTGGGATTTAGGTGATCTTTTACATACCAGTGCTCTTTCCCTCTGATACAGCAACATCAGCAGCCCCTGAGAGAAAGATGATCATCAGGATGGGGGTTATTTTGAACAGGTTTGAAGCAGCTCACTTATATTAAATCATGTATAGCTGCTTACTGTGTGGTGGTCAGCATGCATGTGTGAGATGAAGACTGTTGAGATCTTAGACAGAGCCTCGTCCACATCGTCCCCGTAGTGTCTGCAGAGCTGACCGAATGTTCCCTCTCCACAGTCCAACAGTACCGACTGACTCGGGCTACATGCAGGTACAAACAGAACATGGGCATCATTAACGCTTCTGTCTTGTGACCCCTTTATGTGCTTATGCAACATTTTGACAGAAAAGACTGACAGTTTTTCATTACTTGTCATTGTTTCAGCATTTACAGGTCTGCACCAGAAAATGAATTATTAACTCAAGAGGAGTCCATTTTAAATTCTAGCGACGATCCCAAAGTTGGAGTGAATTTTGGGTGTAGTGCACTGCATTAGTTTTAGCAAGGTGTACCTAATAAACTGGCAACATAGTGCATTTCCATCTGATGGAATGATGCAGCCATAAAAACATCTTGTGTTCAGTCTTAGGTTTAAATATATTGAATTTTTTTTTCTTTTAAAGAGATATAAAGAGGAAGGAGTTTAAGAAAATGAGCAGATTATTGAAGACATTCCTCCCTGTCCTGCCACAAAAAGACAGAGGACACTGCACTGCAACTATACAGTGCAAGGACAGCTGATGTGCTTCTGGTTACTCCAAATATGCAAAGGGTCTCCTGATGAGTCAAGACTTCTCTTCTCCCTGCTCCTTTATGATCAGAGAATCTGAATTAGGTTGTTAGAGGCTGCAGCATATATTTCAAGTTATGTTGAAAGACTAAAAAAACCCCATAAAAATAAACAAACTGAAAGTGTGTCAATTTCAGGTGATAATAAAAGTAAGACAAAACAAACTATAAAAAGGAGTTGTGTTGCAAATGGTAGTTTTATTATCTGGATTATTGTCCACCTGTCGATGAGTTTTATGGGAACATCATAACAATTAACTAAATACAAATTTTGAATTAAAAAAATGGCCGCTTTACAATCCATTTTTAGGTTTGTGTGGAAACCTGAGATCTGTACCTGATATTAACTAAAGTGCCACTGACGTTTCTGATCTTCATTGGAAGAGCTGATCCTGTTCCCATGAAAACCACCTCTGGGTATTTTTGTCCTCGTCCTGCAGCAGAAATCATAACATCATGCATTTCTACAATCACTAAGATAATGCAAACAAAAATGACAGTTTGACATGGATGCTAAGAACCTTTTTCCCCACATCAAACATCACTGAAGGACCGTCCACTTAAAAGGAAGAAGCCTTTTGTTTGTTTTGTCTTAATAACTAAAAATATCCCTCTGGTATTCCAGAGAACTCACCCGAAAGCTCTGCAGCATCAGCCGAGCAAATCCGCCTGCAGCTGTCCACTTCTTCCAGAAAGTTCGAGACTTCAGAAGCCTCTTTCACAAAGTTTTTAGTGTTGCAGGAGGGGATGGCATCTCTAACGAATGAAATACAGAGTCAAGAAGACACACACCACTGCCTGCAAAAAAAAACACTGGCGGGGAAAACAGGGAATCTTTACAGATCTGACCTTGATGCGCCTCTACAGGGCTCGACAGAAACAGTGAAGAAAAAACACTGACACTTGTAAGACGAGGTTAAAAAAGAAGAAAGAAGAAGAAAGCGGCTGAGAGCAATGGTCCATTCCAGATTGTTTTCTGTGACAAGGCAGCGCTCGGAGCTGCAGAGTAATGTCGGCTAAATTGGGGGGATTGAAGGACAAACTAACCTTTGCCACTCCATTACAGGTCGGAGCTGGAACTTGAGCAGACACTCGGCTCTGACGTTGGTGACGTGTAGAGCAGCCTGAGGCTCCTGGGGGTTAACAAACACACACACAAAACATTGTTTTTTTATGTTTTCTTACAGCTACTCTTCATGTACCACACTTCATTCATCACTTTGTGAACTTTTAAAGAAAAGTACAAATACAGAATCTGAGAACTACTGCAGTCAATACTGTAACAAAAAAATAAAAAACAAAATGGAGCAAATGGGAATGATTATAAATAATTTACAGTGGTAAACTTCAACATGGTAACTAAGCAAACAAAGGAAAAATTATTATATATCTCAAAAAAAAATGTTTTCTTGTAAATTAATTCAAAGCTAAACTTTCGTATATTCTAGAGTCATTACACACAAAGTGAAATATTTCAAGCCTTTTTTGTTTTAATCTTGATGATTACGGCTTATAGCTCATGAAAATCAAAACTGCAGTATCTCAGATTTTTAGAATAAAGAATATATAATACACAAATGGCAACATGAGAAGAGCTCTAATCAGTTAATTAACACCTGCAAAGGTTTCCTGAGTCTTTAATCTCTCAGTCTGGTTCAATGAAGTTCAAATTAACTTTTCCACGATATTCAAATTTTGAGATGTGTAAAATTTTGCTGAGGAAAAAATGATGCATACAAAAAAAAAAATCCAAAATGTGAAATCTACTGATTATTTCCCAAATAACATCATTATAAAATATCAGAAAAAAGTGAAAAATGCCCATTAGAGGTCTACAGCCTGATTCGTTTCAACATGTACAGTCAGACTTTTCACCTTGCAAATACACTGAATTTACAGAAATAATGTAGAAGTAATTATAAAAAAGTATGCCAAGAATAGCGTTCATATCAGTGCTCACTGAAAGGATTACATCTTATCATCAACGTTACCTTTGTTTTGTAAGACTTGAGTTCTGGAAAGATTTCTGGGTGAATCATGTTCAGCTGCGCCTGAATCTTGTGACTTCGGATGTTGTGGACCGTACAGACGTGTTCATTAAGGATCAGGTGTTCTGTTGTGGATGGAAACCTGCGGAAACACAGAGAAAACTCTGAGTTTGTTGAACTGAATGTTAAAACAAGCAGGATTCTCCATGGAGTCTGGTTTCAAAGTGCAAATACAAACCTCTCCATCCACTTTTTGTATTGATCCGTTTCCAAAACAGACTCTGGGGTCATGTGGACTACCAACGCAGTGCAGTCCTCTGTCCCTCCTGTTTGGTATCTAGAGTGGATGACAGACCAAATTTAACACTTTTTGTTTTTTTAAATTTATGTTTTTTCCCACATGCATTCAGCTTAGTTCAAATAAACAAACAAACATTAACTACCTTCTCAGCTGCCGATTGGTGCAAACCGCTTCAACAAACTCCTCAGACGGACACTCGACAATAATAAAGACTGGTCCTGGGTCAGTGGGAGTACAAACCTGCTCAGGCCGGATCTACGAGAGGACAGAAATGGTGTCAGATAATACATCTCTGAGCTGCAGCCTAAAGCCCAGTTCAGACCAAAGATTCCCGACAAGAAAACTCTTGACTCTCAGTACTTCCGGCTTTTCAGGTTTGCCGTTTTTTTTAAGCTAGATTTAAGTTGTAGCTTATTAAAATATGAAAGAATGATTATATAGATGAGGAGGAGTGTCATGCATGCTGCTGTTCAAGCTAACAAAGAGCAGTCTGATCTTATTAAAGAGGTAATATTCTGCTTCTTGGCTTTTCCCCGTTCCTTTATTGTGTTACATATTTTTGTGCAATGCTGAGTGAAAAAGCCAAAAGTCCACCTTAAAAGGGAGAAAACACTGCTCCTGACCTGCCAGAAAGCAGCTTGATTGTAGTCCAGCCTTTACTTCAGTAACTTATCTGCGTCACCGTGTTACATCTACGTCTATTCAGCCACGACGTCAAAAACCACACACAAAGTGACAAGATGTCCGCCCGCTGCCTCCCCTCACCCCACCTACCAAATGTAAGATACCCTCCAGGCAATCAATGGACATAAAGTTGTTACTGTGATGTAGGGACAGTGCACTTATTGTTATAAAACATCACATATGAAAGACAAATTAGTTAAAAATTAATAACTTACCACTCTGAAACCCCTGGCTTCAGTCTAGTCTAAGGATCAAACAGAAGCTTCACTCAGTAGCTAAAGCGGAGTGTGAACACAGGGTGACAAGAGGCGCTGCAGTAATGTGCGGTATGACAAAAATATGGTGTTTTATTTTAAATTAAAACCATGTAAACCTGTTGTGGTCCATCCCCTAAATAAAATTATGAACCTGAAAATGAGCATTATATGGACCTCAATAATTACATTTGTGTCAAACAGACATGACTGTTCCTCAAACAAACTGATAAAGCTACCGTCTCTTTCCTTCATCCAAAACACCTTTTCGACCAGCTGACAGTTTGCTGACTTCGCTACGAGCTGACTGGCTGTCGAAACAGATGACGTCCCTTAAGCAAGTGGCTGGTTTGCTCTTAGAACTTGAGTCGCAGGCGACGCCATCGGCTGGCTTGAGCCGAGCGGAGACGGACCAGTTTACACCGCTGCAACGTTCTAAAAAGCTTTCGCCTCGTCGTGAATCTTTGGTCTGAACTGGGCTTAACAAGGGAGGTCATATCAGACAGAGATAACGCACCTCTTGTCCTTGGTATGTGATACTTTTCCCGTCCTTCAAAGCTGCTATGAGTGGACCGATTGCTGCTGTGCCTCTGTGGGGAACAAAGGTTTCATCAGTTCAGAGAAGTAGAACTATAGCAAAAAAATTTGTTTAAGCTCCTTCAATGTAAGAATATGCTGCTTTTTTCTCTTTTAACAGAATTGTTAAATTAAAATATTTGATTTTTGTACTGTTGGTTGCTCAAAACAAGCAATTAGAATTCGTCAATTTGGGCTCTCTATTTTCTGAACATTTTACAGAACAAATAAAAACAGATAACATTTAGAATGAACAACAAAACATGCCAGGTGCAGTTACATTCATGGTTTATACAACAATTGTGGGCTATAATGACAATATAATAAGTAGAGCTATAATACTTAATTAAAAATAATCAGTTGACATCAATTGACTATTTCCATCCCATAAAGTTCACTCAAACCCGGAACAATAACAAGAACGACATAACTAATAATACTAATACAACAGCTGTATGGATCTGATGGTTAAAATGAAGAAAAACGCATCATACCAGATCTTATCCTTATTAAATGATCAGTAACTGCCACATGTTCTGCTTTATCTGCATTAAAAATCCACTTACACTGGCAAACCGAGCTCCTTGGCTTGAGCGACTAAGAAATTTCCCTTCTTGGGGTGAAGCTGGAAAAAAAAGAAGAATATCAGATACAAAAGTTCCTTCATGTGTACATGATATACAGGATGACAAAACTCTTGAAATTTTCCTACCTTACATATGAAAGAAACCACCAAAGAGGTATCTTTAGCTGAGTTTTGTCTTTCACCTACAAGATATTAGAAACAAACATTAACTGTTGGAAAAGACACGTTTTTACACCCAAGCTGTATGTATCTCCTTTATTTACACTGTGTACTGTATTGTCGAACTACTACTGGATGGATTGTCAGGAAATTTCATCATCATCAGCCTCAGTTTAGAGTTAATAACCAAATGTTAGCATGCTAACACACTAATCTAATACAGGAAAAGTAATAAACATCAGCGTGCCCTCAGCGTTCAGATTGGGGAAGTAATAAATATTATATGAAATTAGGATTAGATTCCTTGCAGTTCAAGGAAGCACAAATATGTAAACTGCATCAGGTTGAAAATATATGATGTCAGTGTGAGTTGATCAAAATGTTTGAGAATGAATCTATGAACTCCTCAAAACAACCAGATCATTTTCACAAACATAAGCTTCAGGATTTCCCCTTCAGTTCGTGACACATGCAAAATCCCCAAATTTCCGCGAGTGGCTCCTAGACTTACAGGACTCACCTGGCCTTCCACCGTGGCTGTTAGTGTGGATGTCGTCTATCCTGGGAGAGGCAGGACTTCGAGAGGGGCTACTCCTGCCTGACGTGGAGGAAAGCTTTCCGCCATCACCCCTCAACTGTGCTAGAAAGCAAAAAAAACAAGAAAGAGTCAGCTTTGAACCATAACACTATGTAAATATCAAAAGCAGGCAGCATGATTATTTAAACTCACCAAATATTGGCACTTGATAAACAGTCATTGTCTCGTCCGTGTACGTCTCTTCAGTGTACGGTCGAACCGCTGGGAGCGTATGATACAGTACACATCACACAAGGCTGATACAATGCAAAGAAACAATGCAGTCATAAATTCAACATACACAGCTTGATGTCTTCCAGTGGTCCAGAGAACGACTTGATGGCATTCAGGTAGTTCTCCTTTTGATAAAAGAGGCAGAGAAGAAGAGACAGTAGATGTAAAGCAAATACATGTTACATTAAAATCCTGCTGCATGCGTGTTCACACTAGGGTTGGGCGATGTCTACTAATTTCCACTGGACGATGCCACAATGAAGATAACGTTGTCATCAGGTAAGTGGGGGGGGGGGGGGGCAGCAGTCGTTCTCGCACAGTCTATAAGTTACGTTACAAGTCGCAGTGGATATTTTAGGCACGGACCAGGTAAAGCAACAGTAAACACACAGAGTGCAAATGTTGGTTTCATTTGTTTGAAAGGCTGCGTCATTAATAAGCCGACGTGCGGCTCACCTGCTGCTGTGATAACAGATGGCGGTTGGAAATATACGGAAAAAAGATGAGTTCTCAGTCTTTTAGGCGACTTTATAAAACATACTGCTGATGGAGAAAATGGAGCAGATGGGGGCAGAGAGGCAGAGAGGCGGGGCAAGCCGGGGTGTTTACCTGAGGTGTAGGTGTGTGTGAGTGTGTCAGAGTGTGGGGAGAAGAGAACTCCGAGGCAGGTGCATAGCCTACTTAAAAACAATAATAAGAATGTTCAGGGTCATTAAAACCTGCTTTCACAGGGTGGTAATAAGAAAGTTTGAGATTCTTTTTGCTGGGGGATGTCTGTCAGCCATCGCCGATGGACGATCTATCGGCCCAACCCAAGTTCACACTGTATGTCTGAGTTTCTCACCAGCTGTGGAGGTCCGGAGAGAACACACTCTGGAACACCAGTGTCCTTCAAGGTTAATATCATCCCTGCAGAGGAAACAACACACATGGGTAAGTGTTCTGTAAACAAAACAATAAAAATCAGCAATCAAAATCATATTCAGTAGCCGCCATACTTCCAAAAATAAACCTGTCTGTATAACTAAATCGCTACATGCACATCTTTTAAGGATATAATACACTTTACTTTAATAAATGTGTCAATACATGTCACTAAGAATTTTTATGAAAATCTTTTGATAAAAGTATTTATGCTTCTTAAAATGATGTGCTTTTTCTTATAATATAAATTTTGCTAATGTTTTATAATTTGGTGTGGTCTAAATCCTCAACCTAAAACTCTCAACACTGTTTCTTTCTGAAGCCTGAGATATTATATTTTTATCAAAATATAAAACAAATTATTTCAATATGTTAAACTGTGACAATAATCAAAAGGTATCAAATAATAATCTGCATTCATTTTGTAAGAAGCCAGTTTTGCAGCTCTTAAGACATGTTGTCCATATTTCTCTTCTTACTACTACATATTCAACGTAGTGACGAGACGCGCTCTGTAGAGCAGTTTGTCCGTTTGGGCTACTGTAGAAACATGGCGACGTCCATGTAAGAGGCTCTGTGGTGTATGTAGATAGAAATGGCTCATTTTAAAGTAATAAAAACATAACGGGTCATTATGAAAGGTCTTTATACACCAATGAAAAGATAGTTATGGATATTATATTGAATTTCTGTCAATAGATCCTCAGAAATATTACACACTGGACCTTTAATGAAAACCAATAACTATAATTAGGTGAAATATAATCTAGGGCTGCACGATTAATCTGATTGCAATCACAATGTGCGATTACATAACTGCTAAAAGGGTGCGATTCAATAAAACAGAGACAGTGTGTGTGACGCTCTCTTCTCTGTGTGCGCTGCAGTCTGCTCATTATCTTCGCCCACACGGGGCTCTCGCATGTGCCTCTAAAACAGATAAGCCTACGTGCAATGACAAAAAATATTTATGAGCAGTGTCCGAGTAACTTTTAAGACAACAACCCCCCCTCCCCGCCTGGCCGCTAATTGTTCAAAACATAGTCTGATGTGCTCCTAGACTGGGGGCGGGACATTAAAAAAAGTTTGACGTGCTGCAGCAAATCATTAAATGTCTGTGTTACATCTATTTTTCTAGTTATTGTTATAAATATTGTTTAACCTTGTTCAAGTTGAGAAATGTCAGTATTTTGTGCATTCCTTGATAATTAAGCAAGTAGACTCACAGCACCATTTGTTCCATTATAATCTAATCGCAAATCGCAGTATGACTTTTTCTCCAAATCATGCAGCCCTAATAATAACCTTCCTTGGATAGCTATGACCTGGATGATATGATCTTCACAGACGTCACCTTTTCAGTTCATTTCACGGAGCAACAACATCATTCATTTGGAGTCGTGTTTGTGTCTCCTGATTCACTTCCTGTTTTTGGTCTCCACCAACTCTTGAGGGAAATATCACCAGCTAGTTTCTAATAGGGATGTACTGATCCAACTTTTTCAGTCCCGATACCAATACCTGGGCTTTGGGTATCGGCTGATGATGTTACTGATCAGTGTAAAATAAATGAGCTATATTCCTCACTGGGAGGAAGAGACTGGGGATCATTCCTTCATGTGTGAGGTGACATCAGGCTTGATCAGGTGTGAAATACTTCCAAGCTGCTGACCCCTTGATTTTAGCTCACTCCATGCTGTGTTAGCTGTCCTAGCAAAATGTTCAGGTCTACCGGAGTACTGTTGACACGGTAATTTAACTGATTAGATCGGCCCCATAGATCAGCCTCTTGACACTGACAACACCGTCCGGCTATCTGAGTAAGTACGGAGTCCGATATCGGATCAGCGTAGTCTCTAACTGCGTCTGTCTGTGTCAGCAGCCTGCTGTGGCCAAAAACGCTATGAGAGCACAGAGAGTGAACAAGAACAGTAAAGTTGCAGCCAGACAGATAAACAATAGGCTGAAACTCACTATAAAGCTCTGTAAAAAGCCGAGCGGAGCTGCAGGATCATCAATACGAGAGACAACTTCCAAATTGTTTTTACATTCTCATTTCATACATTGTTCTTAGAAAAATACTGAACAGTCAGTGACACGTATTATTTTGGTGTTTAAGATCCCAATTCATCAGACAGATGCTACTGACCTGATAAACCTCCCACATTCTCCCAGCTCAGTCTGGTCAGGAAGATGTTGTCCAATCGAGCAGCTTTCAGTCTGCCAGAGGAAAACACAAGAATACGATCTGTCTGTGTCCATCAGACTGACCGAGATGACGACAATTTGGGTATGTTGCGATGTTCAGCTTACTTGTGTTCCTGCATGAGTCTCTGTGTTCCTTCTCCACAGTTAAACAGATACCTGCAGCAGAGGGGAGTGAAGTTTGTAATAGTTATGCCCTTAATACTGCCTCCTTTAAATACTACAGAATTTGACACGAGTCCCCAGAGTAGGTGTTATGGGGAGCCACACATTCATGAAAGACTATTTATGTAGCCTGAAACTAAATCGTTAATAACTTATTTTTCATCATCAAAACTTGGTTTAATTGAAGACCACCTGAAAGCATCTTTAAGACCCCGAAGGGGCACACAGTTAACTTTACACAGCAAGATCAGTTTACTCTTCACAAGGAGCACTACTGGGCAGGTGCTCAGTGTCTTCTGTGGCTCTGGCAGAACTTTCGATAAGCTCTTTAAAAACCCAGATGATGTCCTCGGGATTGTCTCAGTTTGGGCTAGATTTTTGACAGAAAGCCTGTGTAACACGCTCAGGTTTGGAGTTTAAAAAGATGTGACCACAAAAACACATTTTCAGGTTGTAAGTGTGGAGGATCCAGTTATTTTGTAGCTTGGCCTATACTAGGGAATAGTTTTAATATCTCAGCTTCTGCTGCACACATGTTGACCATTCTTTTTTAAATGTGTCTCTCAAAAGTCCCCCAACTTCATGGTATGCAATGCTACCTCACAGAAAAAGTATGGGAGTTAGCATTGCACTCCCAACGAGTAACTTGGGAGTGTTTCATATCTTTACTAGTGGAAAGTTTCATTCCAGTGTACTTGAGTGTAGTGAGAAGTGTGTTTTGTTGCAACTGTAAGCACGCTTAATAGTAATGGGGCGGCTGCGGCTCAGGAGGTAGAACGGGTTGGCCGCTAATCGGAAAGGTCGGCGGTTCAATCCCTGGCTCCCCCTGGTTGCGTGTCGAAGTGTCCTTGGGCAAGATAGTGAACCCCCGAATTGCCCCTGTGTATGAATGTGTGTGAATGTTAGTTTCCGTTTGAGCACTTAGGCTCAGTGTAGGAATGTGTATGACTGGCGCTTTGAGTGGTCGAAAAGACTAGAAAGGCGCTATACAAATACGGAGCATTTACATTTAATGTCAGAGTGAACTGACACATCCTAAAGTACACTTGTACATCACTGCAGCAAGGCAGAAATCCACTGGAGGTCAGTAAAAACAAGATTTTCACTTGATGTTAAGCTGATCTTCAACAAACCACATATAAACTACAGTAATTATGTTTTGTCGTTGTATGTTTTGCACAGTTTCCTTTAAAGACTGCATTTTAATCTAATTTAACACTTTGTACCACAGTTTTTGTATGTGAAATTTGGGTGAACGACGCTTACACAGCCCTGGTTTCAAATTTAAACCCCGGACCACTGAACCCCCTGACATTTTTCTGCATAAATTACCTGTTGTACTCGGAGAAGACATACAGTGACGCAGCATTATCCCTGCTCCCAGCGCCGACCACCTGCAGGTACACCGTGGACGGTCCGTGAACGTCGCCTCGTCTGCTGCGGTTCTCTTTGGTTTTCACTCGCCGCAGCGGCTCCTTCTGCTTGGCTTTCTTCAAACCCGGCGGCTGTCTCGTCTCCGGGTTATTGTTAGTGGCCATTGTTCGGAAAAACTGGAGAACAGTCCGGGGGAAACGAAAATGACAGCGTGCGACAGCCGGAGGACCAGCAGAGAGAGCTCTGCCTTTGACAAACAGGAATGTGAAGGACCTGAGCTTCAGATGGACCGTATTCATAATAAATACGAAACCCAATATTTTTAATTACCGGCGCCGGTGAATCACATCTGAACACACTCAGTTAAAGCTTATTTAAATAATTAATTACCTAACAGAGGCTAGGTGCACATTCAGCAGGACTTTGGAGGTTGGTTGACACATGTGACACTTCTTCCGGCATCTAATGATGACGTTAACATATCTTATAGCTCATTGGTGTGTAGAATCATTTAGCAGGTTTTGTGGACCAATCACAGAGGGTTTTTGAGAGAGGGAGGCGGGGATAAAACTACTTATTGAAGAGGGGTGTAACAACAAAAACTTACCTAAAATAATATTACAAATATTAAGCTCTTATAATAAATCCTGACTAGGAAATAACCCCAAACATCATGCTTATTAAAAGGGTTGAAACAATTTAATAGTGTAAAAACAAATATATTTATTTTTTTTTTTTTACAGATTACCAACTCATGATGTGAAGGAAAAAACAGATGCATGCACAGGTCAGGCAAACATCCACCTGATGGGAATCAAAACAACAAATGACATCTTTACGAAAAACTGAGGTGGAGATTTCTTGTTTTAAAAAAGCTCACATTATCCCAAAAGTGATTTACAGTTCACATAAAAAAAGACATTGAAATTGTCAAACGCAGTAGCCAGTACATTTGAAAAAATAAAAGATTTTTGTTTGTATTTAGTCACTTTTGGGATCAAGTCATTTACTAATTAAATGATGAGACTATAAAGCAGGAAGAAACAGAGAACAGCTGCTCAACATCAGCAAAACCAACTTGCTGATCAATGATTTTTGGAAAAAGGAGGTGAAGACACTCACTCACAGTTTCAGGTTCCTGGGAATCAGTACCACAGAGAACTTCACACGATTATCTCACATCTCCACGCTGGTAAAGAAAGCTCAAAAACGCCTGTATTTCTTAAGGAAACTTAGCTAAAAAAAAAGCTAAATTGCCAAGTTCTTACTTTATCAGAGGAGCAATAGAAAACATCCTGACTGGAAACATCACAAATTGGCACAGGAGGTGCACGGCCCAGTGATGATATTATTCTGGTATACACTGTTAGATGGTATCATATTACTCTTACATGTACTAATCACTAATGCTCAGTGGTGGACTCAAGCTGTCTGACAGACAGGGGCATCAAAACACCAAAAAGGGCAACAGCTTCAGGTGGTGGGGCAACAGGGCGCTGAATTTGGACGACACGCACTGACACACATTTATTGAAAATTCATGCCTTTCGAGTGTATACAAAAGCTGGTTTAGATGATTGGTATTCTCGAGCGCCCCCAGAAACAAAACATCTGCGCAGCATAACTTAGTGAATATTTATTTATTCCATTGGAAGAGCACCGCATCACCTCGAACATTGGGACACCCCAGAGGGCACATCATTGTTTTATGTTTTGGTTTTTATTTTACATAAGAAGTGCACTTCATCACATTGTTTGCACATACGGGCACCTTGGAAGGTACTTGACTATATTTCCTCACACAAAAGTCGAGACTAGAGGGCACTGCATCATGTTTTCTTATTTTATTTATCAAAAAGGGGCATTCAAGAGGGCACTTTTGTTTTGTTTGTTTTTAACATGGGAGTCCACCACTGCTTCTGCAACAATTTCCCCTATAGGGATCAATAAAGCATCACAGTATCTTATCTTAAAGGCACTATTCTGCTTCAGAAACACGGACACAAAACCTAACATTATTATAAATACATTATCTATTCAGGAAAGAGACAAAACACACTTTTCCTTTCTCTTCCTTTATTTATATATGAAGTATATAGTCCATTGCACAGGGAAGGCAGCAGCCTCTCAGCACCGACTGGACTGCAGGTCTAACATGATTCTGACCACCAACACTTTAAACTGCTTTATACCCAGAGAAGCAAAGTTCCATTAAGATACCAAACACAATGCTTTCATTTACATACATGGAAGAGGTTGAGACAATTCACAAAGAGCATTATTCCAGTATGCTGAAGAAGCTCCAAATCAAATACTCCACATGATTTTTGGTTCTATAAATACAAGTTCCAGGTTATTTTCTTTTTTTTTTTTTCCTTAAATCACTGTACTAACCACTGAGATGCATCCTCATCAAGATGAGTCAAGACCATGATTGATTGTATCAGCTAGTATACTTACGTGACTGTGTGACTGTGTGTGTGTTTGTGAACGAGAGAAACAGAAGTGCTGATATATTATACAGACATGACTGAAATGAACACCACTTTTATTGCAAATGGTGTTCTTTTATTCTTTTTTTTTTTTTTTTTTTTTACAATTCTCTTAACACTGCAATATGGGGACCAAGCAAATTTACAAGAGGATTTATTTTGTTTACCTTGATGACTCTTTTTTAAATGTATTTATTGTTGCAGACTGGTGTATATTTATTGGTGCATTTCTGTCTTGTATCAGTCCATATACATGGGTGAGCTGGGAGACGCTGGCATCTGATCCAGGAGCCTGCAAACATAACCAGCTACATCGACGGAGCGCTCCTCGTACATCTGGATGAACGGGTCTTTCTGGAATGGGAAAAGAAAATGTATACATCAATACTCCTACAAAATAAGAGGACGGTATGTAAACTATCACTGCATGTAAAAAGTAAACCTCCTCTAAAGACTGGATGTAAGTCCACTCAATACATTTTAAAGCTTTCATTTGGTACTTTGAGTGTATACAGAGAGGCCAGTAGCCTTCATGAGCACTCAGTATGAACTCACCAGTAGCTCCTTGTACTTTGGCCTCTTCGACTCATCCTTTGTAAGGCTTGAGGAAATGGTTGAAAAATAATGTGTGTTAAAAGTATGAGGGTGCAGTTCAGCCATTTGTCCACCAGAGGGAACAGAAGAGCAAGCAGCAGCTGAAGTTTGTACACCATGAAACAACTGAGAACCTCTATTACAGCCAACTTGTAAAAGGTTCAATTTTTGGACATTAGAACATAATTTCTATTCAAAGTCTGCACTCGCAGCAGTGGGTCCTTACCACACGTTAACAAAGGAGATGAATTTGGGAGAGAAGCGCCTCTCATCTGAGTTGCTGAGTTGTGGCGGGTCTCCCCTCACCACCTGGGTCAACTGGTCAAACACACTGTTCCACTTCGGGTAGGGAAACCGCCCTGTGGCCAGTTCATACTGAAATACATGATATACACACATAAAATCAGGGCAAACTGAAACTGCAAATTGGGTGTTGAATAGCATTAGAAAAACCACAGGAATCTAAAAGCCTTTCTCACAGTTAATGCCATAATTATTATGTTAAGTTGATAAAGATGCTTCAGGATCTTGAGGGCTCAGCACCTCTGCACAACACCTTCATGGTACGTGATGTCTAACCGTGTTTATCAAGGCATGATGGGAGCAAAAAGCATGTGCTATAAATTGCAAATGATTCAACATTAAAATACTGAAAATTTGGGACCATATTTTAGAAATTTTTATATTTTATTAACATTAAATTTACACATTTGAATCATTCCTCCACTCTCTTTAAAGGACCTAAGGATCGGTGAGTATATGAGTGTGTGAGGCACCTTAGATTGCAGTGCTTAGAGCCAGATACTCACCAGTGTGATTCCCAAACTCCAAACATCTGAGCGGACATCGTAGCCCTGCCTGGATGCGCTGGGGTCTATTCGCTCAGGCTGAAAATTAAACAGGAAACTCTGGGTTTAGAAACTCTAGTGAACAGCTAAAAAGAAAGCTACTGTTTGTGTTTCACGTATGCTGAAAATGACGGGTGCTTTTGGGTGACAATGAGACGGTGTGTGCAGATGATGCATGTAAGAAATTCCCTGTGTGAGCTCATATTCTGAGAAACCCAGATAAGATGGCTTACTCAAATATGGAAAGCACGAATGTAGCTTTGAATTGACTCATTACTTGTTACTTGTGCTATTCGTGGAAACTCTGCAGAAGATTTCAAAAGCTCCAAAGCTTGTTTCGCTCTTTTGAGCCTGCCTGTTTCAAAACGTTGACGGAGCTTTTGTCAAATGAAAAGATACCACGGGACTGATGAGGACAGAAGCTTCAAAATGCCATTCATGCTTCAGTTTGACAGTTTTGCAGTTACACTATGTGCTCCTATGTACATTAAAAAGACATGAGTCATACATAAGTATGGGAACATTTCTACCTGATACCAA
This sequence comes from Micropterus salmoides, assembly GCF_014851395.1. Lineage (NCBI taxonomy): Eukaryota > Metazoa > Chordata > Actinopteri > Centrarchiformes > Centrarchidae > Micropterus > Micropterus salmoides. The sequence continues at coordinate 28,939,650 of NW_024040041.1, read as the reverse complement.
ATACCAAGTTTACAAAAGTAATATTTTAATAAATATCAATCTCTAATCGTTACAGAAACTCATCTAAAATGTCACATAAATAGCTCACAGTGGACACTGGGCCAACACCATGCAAATAAGTTACTTTATTTATATATAAATAAATAAAATAGTTTATATGTGGGCTTATTGGGCAACGCATTTACAATAAGATGTGCATTTACTGCAGCACTTCTAGACAAAAGTATTATAAATTTAATGATACCTTCGACTGTTATTGCACATAGAGCTGGGGGATATGGCCAAAAATGTTATCATGATAAATGTCAAATCATTATTTCTGTCAGGTTTAAAAGCTGATTTTTGATCCTGAGTGACAAGATGGTTAATTGTGGTTTTAAACTTTTCTTTATGGTCAGAACAAACACTTGACGCCAAACAGTGGATCACTTAGTGCTAATTTGTTCATGATTCAAATTAATTAAATCAAACATTTATTTAATATTTGTTATATTGTTATTGAGGAAAATTATATTTTTTTGTTTTATTGCCCAGCCCTAATTGCCAAATTGTATGAGATTTACTCTTTAAAATCAGTGAGGTGTTGCAGTCCCTGCGACCCTGTACGCAGGATAAGCAGTTGACGATGGATGGATGGATATGTTGCAGTGTTTTGGCTCCAGTCTTGAAGGGCTGCTGTAAGTTTTGCAAACTACAAGATGTCACTGTACATGTTGGATTTAAAGCCCCGAAGCTTCAAATCTTTTCTCAGCATTAACAGAAAGAAAGCCTCAAAGCTGCAGAAGGCTTCACCTGCCCATCACAAGGAAATTCTACTGGCACATGCTACAATGGTGCATGTAAACAACTTTGCATGAACAAGATTTTAAGATGCGTTATATGCGAGTTCCAGACTAGATTATCGGGAGGAAGAAGGTGTTCATGCCCAAACTGGGCCGGAAAAAATCCATTGCTAGACAAACTGAGAATACCAAACCAGCTCTTCACCTCTGGGCATGTTTTCACCTGCACAACAAGATGTCATCAGCTCTCCAGCTCAGACACACGAAGCATGTTCCCTCATTCCTGTAGCACTGCTCGCCTTACAAGACCGCCATTGCCAATTCTCTCACTCACAATTTCCTCTCCAGTTCATCACAAAATCCGCAGAACAGACTTGTTAATGAAGTGTGTTGAAAGGCTGCAGAAATCTCCTGCTGCTGTGCAGAGAAGGAGGAAGCACCTCGCTGGCCCATTTACAGGCCTGATTTAGATGCTGATGTCACCCAGCAGAGCGGGACAGTCTGTGCTGCAGCGCTGATGGGTTTTATGGAACAGCAGCTGACTACTGCAGAGAGCCCACTCACATCTGCCAAGACTTGAAGTGTTTAGTCTCAATCACGGCAAATAAATTGTTTAAAATAGAAAACGGCATGAGTGTGGAAACGATTAGCCGGCTATTTTAATGATGCATTTATTGTAAAGTAATCTATTATATATAAAAATAAACATTTGTAAGTTGGAATTTGATCTTTTCTACCTCTTATCAATATAAACGGAATCACTGTGGGTTTTCAAAATTGTTAAAATAAAATAAGCAACTAGAAGGTCACACTTTGGGCTCTGGAAACTGCTGATGGTCATTTTACAGACTAAATGATTCAGTGTTTAATCAAAATAATGAACATAATTGTTAGTTGCAGCCCTAAACAGCATCATAGTTTTTACAATTGGTTACACGTATTTCTCTGTACCAAGTTTACTTTTTCAAAAGAAAGTATGGACAAAACGGTGGATCACTTTTCATTGCTTTGACAGAAAATGCATTCAATGACCACATAGTTTACTCGACCACCTTTAAAACTCAATTTTGCACTTTCTCATATTATTTTAAAGCCCTAATTTATGTTCAAAACATAACACAACACTACAGTAAATTAGACCGCAATTTGCCACATCTACATCTAAAGAAATGGCATAATACATGGAGCCTGCCTACAACACTGAGCTCCTCATGTCATTCCTGTATCACGTCTATGGAAGATTTGTGCTAGGCAAGGAAAGGAGGCAAGAGAGGATTGAAGGTGTGATGTGGATGAGGAGACACTTACTTACATGCATTACTGAAATTACTTTAGTTAAAGCCTACTGCAGCATTTTCTTTAGGTCATTCTGGTCTGAGTGACTTTTTCTTGTTGGGAATCAGTGCTGTTGTACAGAAATCGATCCTGACATGTGTATGAAGTGTCGTTAGTGCATTTTTGGTCGTGAGATTGTCTTGTGGTGCTGAGCTGCATGTTGGTAAAAAGAACTGTGTAACTCAGTTTAGGGAAATGTGTGTAAGCAAAAAAAAAAACCACAGATGTGTAAGACTTATTGAGAACAGCAGCTTTTGTCCTAACCATGGCCTTCAAAAGTTGCAGATAAGAGCTACTGGTTCTTTAAAACCGGAATTCCACCTGCATCCGACACCTGAGTGTTGCCTGAGGAGCATGTTGTCTATACTCTGTCGTAAGCACATATCTAAACAATAAGTCAGGCTCCCCAGCTGTACTGAGGTCAGTTTTCTTCCGTCATTAAGCAGGCTGTAACCAGCACCACAGTGATCAAACACCTGGAGAGTCTGCCAGCTGGAAACAAGAAACTGGAACGGAGATTCCTGCTGTCTGAGCTCACAGCCATGGGAAGCTCCTGGGTGACTTCGTTCAAACCACCTCATGAATGAAGCTCCCGCACTCGGCCTTTCATAGGGCGGTGTGTGTGCGCGTGTGTATATGTCTGGTGGTATGCTGCTGCGTCGTGATAGTGCCTAACCAAATTTAGAATGGAAAGTGCTGTGGAGATGCCGGGGGGGGGGGGGGGGGGGGTGCCCCCAGGTGACGTAACCCCACAACAGAAAATAACCTCCCGTGATGACGACGCGGTGAGATCACCTCTTTGAAATGCTGCTCTTCAATTATGTTGTCAGTAAGGGCAGTGATAATCAATTATTTCTAAAAAATATAAGGATTTGCTTTCATTATTTTATATCATTGTAAATAAATATATTTGTTAGAGAAAGCAAAGCAAGCGATTTGAAGACATCACCTTGGTCATCTGATAAATTAACCTACTGATCCTTATACAGGTGCTGGTCATATAATTAGAATATCATCAAAAAGTTTATTTATTTCAGTAATTCCATTCAAAAAGTGAAACTTGTATAATGTATACATTCATTCCACACAGACTGATATATTTCAAGTGTTCATTCCTTTTAATTTTGATGATTATAACTGACAACTAATGAAAACCCCAAAATCAGTATCTCTAATTAGAATATTGTGGAAACGTTCAATATTGAAGACACCTGGTGCCACATTCTAATCAGATAATTAACTCAAAACACCTGCAAAGGCCTTTAAATGGTCTCTCAGTCTAGTTCTGTAGGCTACACAATCATGGGGAAGACTGCTGACTTGACAGCTGTCCAAAAGACGACCATTGACACCTTGCACAAGGATAGCAAGACACAAACGGTCATTGCTAAAGAGGCTGGCTGTTCACAGAGCTCTGTGTCCAAGCACATTAATAGAGAGGTGAAGGGAAGGAAAAGATGTGGTAGAAAAAAAGTGTACAAGCAATAGGGATAACTGCACCCTGGAGAGGATTGTGAAACAAAACCCATTCAAAAATGTGGGGGAGATTCACAAAGAGTGGACTGCAGCTGGAGTCAGTGCTTCAAGAACCCCATCACGCACAGACGTATGCAAGACATGGGTTTCAGCTGTCGCATTCCTTGTGTCAAGCCACTCTTGAACAAGACACAGTGTCAGAAGCGTCTCGCCTGGGCTAAAGACAAAAAGGACTGGACTGCTGCTGAGTGGTCCAAAGTTATGTTCTCTGATGAAAGTAAATTTTGCATTTCCTTAGGAAATCAAGGTCCCAGAGTCTGGAGGAAGAGAGGAGAGGCACAGAATCCACGTTGCTTGAAGTCCAGTGTAAAGTTTCCACAGTCAGTGATGGTTTGGGTGCCATGTCATCTGCTGGTGTTGGTCCACTGTGTTTTCTGAGGTCCAAGGTCAACGCAGCCATCTAGCAGGAAGTTTTAGAGCACTTCATGCTTCCTGCTGCTGACCAACTTTATAGAGATGCAGAAAATCTATGTGGTATTGTGAAGAGGAAGATGCGATACGCCAGACCCAACAATGCAGAAGAGCTGAAGGCCACTATCAGAGCAACCTGGGCTCTCATAACACCTGAGCAGTGCCACAGACTGATCGACTCCATGCCACGCCGCATTGCTGCAATAATTCAGGCAAAAGGAGCCCCAACTAAGTATTGAGTGCTGTACATGCTCATACTTTATGTTCATACTTTTCAGTTGGCCAACATTTCTAAAAATCCTTTTTTTTGTATTGGTCTTAAGGAATATTCAAATTTTCTAAAGAATAGAATTTGGGATTTTCATCACAATTAAATGAAATAAACATTTGAAATATATCAGTCTGTGTGCAATGAATGAATATAATATCCAAGTTTCACTTTTTGAATGGAATTACTGAAATAAATTAACTTTTTGATGATATTCTAATTATATGACCAGCACCTGCATAGAAGATTTTTTGATTATCATTACGCATCAGTCCTCTGTGGCTCTGGAGGAGCTTCCTGAAATCTGAAAAAACAACCCTGATGATGCCAAAGTGATGTCATCAAGGTCATCTCAGTTTGGGCTTAGACAGGACGCCTGCGTTACAAACTGGAGGTGTGGAGTTTGAAAGATACGGGCATTTACCAGAGAAAGAGGTTCTAATGAAAAGCTTATGTCGAGTTGCATTATGGGAAATGTAGGCAGTGTTTTTTGAGCTTGGCCCTTATCTCCCGCTTCAGCTTTGACCATTTTTTCTCCTTTAATCAACAATGTAAAGCCTTAAATAGAAATTTCAAATGTAACTTCAATCATGTAATGTACCAGACTGTCGTGAGTAGTTTCCTTTTCCAATGCACACACAATCCAGAGTCTGTAGGTCGTTGATGGGGTCGCTGATCAAGTATGGAGATTTCAAATCCCACTCTCTTCATCAAACACTGACTACCGCTGGCATTTCAAGACTGTTACACTGGTAACCTTTTGCATTTTCACAGCCAACGACAGAGGAAGATATTACCAGAGACTCGCTTCAGAAGACATTTACATTACATTAACTCATTTAGCTGATGCTTTTATCAAAATTGACTTGCAATTGGTTTGTCAGATGTTGCATGCCTCTGGGGCAGCAAGGGGTTAAGTGTCTTGTTCCATCGCCACCCTAGACATTTACCTTTGAAGGCTTAAAAAAACTTAAAAAATGCAAATGGAAACAGCAATTCCTTACAACAATCTTCTGGACCTTTTAGGGTCAAACGCAACTTGACTTCCCTTTTCTAAGCAGGTTTGAGTCAAGGCTCGATCATTCAGTGTTGTTCATCAGCACCAGTTAAACCAGCTATACGGATTCATGAGGAATTATCTTACACTCACAATAATATAACCACTTCTGTCTTCTGCCAGCAGACGCCTGCTCTGACTCATTTCCCTATCCAATTTTATTGAAATGATAGAACTGTTTGCTTTAACGCTTTGTCACTAGACAGGACACAGTTGAGGAAAGAATCCTTTATTTTGGAGATGCAGGATGTGAGCCAGGTTGATCAAACCACCACTGTCCCTTTATGGTGCAAGATCTATACGATTAATTTTGTGTATGATCAAAGTTTTACAATCTACCACATATTCTTTTTTTAAACCTGTTGTGAGTGTTCAAGCCATGCCACTCGGCAGCCATCTTGGCAACGCCTCCGGGCAGCTGTTTCGGACTAACAAGACCAGGCTCCTATCTGAATGAATTGGGAGAGAGCCAGAACTGCAGTTTTACTGGTCACTGGGAAATAAAAAACTACATGAATAGAAACAGCAGTAAAATCTCATAAAAAAATAAAATCGCTGAATAAAAAAAAAAAAGCGTTTTTCCCGACTGGTAATACTTCCACTACACATGCGTCACTACTACCACACAAGCACAGTCGAAGTAAAGTAGACCCTTTACGTCAGTGGAACTACACGATTGGCTGAAAAAAGATTCCCGCTTTGGCTGTTAAAATCAGACGATTGGCTTTCTACCGGGACGGATCTTTGCCATTACGGGCTTTCCCCATAGAGTTGTATTAGGGAAGTGATGGAGTGGCGTGTCTCCTCTATAAAACGTCTCTGGTGCTACTTACTGCCATGTATGGTCTGCAGCCTGCATCTCTGGTTTTGGCGATGGAGTCCACCAGCTGACCACTGATGCCAAAGTCACACAGCTTTATGTTGCCGTTCCTGTCCAGGAGGATGTTTGACGGCTTGATGTCTGAGGGGGAATGAAGAGAAACGTGCGATAATACAAAAAAAAAGACACACGAGGGTGCACAATAAGATTAAGAAGGCGTCTGGTATTGTCTTACCTCTGTGTATTATTTTCAAGTTTTCTTTTAAGTGGTTAAGTGCCTTCACAGTCTGTGAAACACAGAGAAGGTTTAGCAGCAGGAGTCAAAATTTAACTCTATTTTTCTATAAAAAAAGTGGAATATAATCGTCACCAAAACTTACAGCTAGTGTTATTTTTCCTAATATTTCCTCTGGAATCACGTCGTCTAATGAGCAATATACAAACTTGTAAAATTTGTCTAACGAGGTAGCCATAAGTTCCATACAAATCCAACAGTCACCCTGAAACACAAGAAATTCAGTCATGCGTTTTAGGAAGAAAAAAAAACACTGTGTGAAGAAAAATATAGTAAAGTGGAAATGTGAGTTCATATCACCTCTCTGAACAGAGCACCATAAAACTGCACGATGTAAGGACAATCACTACTTCTCACGACCACGTCCAAGTCCATCAGCAGCTGCTTCTGCTCCTTCTCATCAACTGTTGACCGAATTCTCTGTGAAACAAACACAGCACACAGAAAAATCAAAGACGTGTGGCTCTACAAGTTATTAATCTGCATATGGATATCTACGTGCCCAAGGTAAATCACCTTGACCGCCATGATCTGGTTACTCGGCTTGTGCACCATCTTGTTGACGGAGCCGTAAGCCCCGCGGCCGATCTCGCCCAAATCTTTGAGATCCTCGGCCGTGAAGTCCCAGTGCTGCTCCGCGGAGATCTTCAACTTTCCTGATGACTCGATGCTGTGCGTTCTCAGCCTCTCTCTGCCAGAAACCAGAAGCGTTTGCGTGTTAAGATACAGAGAAACAGGCAAAACATCGAAATGCTTTAACCCTGCACTTATTTTGCAGGACTTACATCATGAACGGAGGAAAGCCCGGGGGTTTACTCACATGTGCGGGTTCTGAAAGGGCGGCCCCGCCGTGTTCAGTGTGAATCTGGCCGTGGGTTTGATCGGAGGGTTGGCAAAGTTCAGCTTCAGGGCTTTGCGTTTACCTGAGCAGAAAAAGAAACAGCAATGGGATCAGATCCTACACGAAGCAACAAATGTGGAGGATTGAGCAAGACCAACAGCAAACTCATCCCACGTGAAAAGGTCAGAATGATGATAAGTGAGTGAAAACAACACAAACCATAAAATGAGGGAACAGAGGAGGCAAGTAAATTTACTCAAATCCATGGAGGGCATGCTTTCCATAGAACAAGGGCACGCGAACTGGCAACTTCTGCATCACCATATACGGATGTTTTACTAAACACGTTCCAGATTTGTGGTCATATTTCCAAAAATATACTCACCTATGAGCCTTGGATAAGTTTCTCAACAAATCCCATGAAAAAAACAAAACCAACAATTGGTTCTACTAACAATTACTGTGTGTGTATCACAGCCTGATATATATTCATTCTCTGTTGTCCAGAACCTATTAATAACATATCAATGAGACACACTGCTGCACTGGATGACATGTTCCTTCATCACCATGAATAAACACTGTAGGTTATTGTGACTTTGTTAGAGTTTTGTTTTTTAATAAGATTAATGTCAGTAGGAACTGTCGGGCTTGGAGTGAAACTGAGACTAACTATTCGTTTTGATATTTTCATGGGATCTCTTACCAATAAGACAAATGTAGAGTAAGACTTTCTGCATTTATTGTTCTTACACTTAGACTCATCAGTTAAAGAATGATGGGTACAGTTCAGCCTTTAAAAGAAGCTTCATTTGCAAAGCAATGGGTAATTGCAATATATTTTCTATAGTACTTTTTATATTCGCATATTGTAATACTGGTATATATAATGCTGAAGCACAGTTTCTGGAAAAGCAATTGAGAAACTGTTCGAATACCTCTATCTATCCTGCCTGCTTTGCAATATGATGCAATATGATGATATGATATTGTCATATCGCCTAACTCTGTCTTAGTCTGGTGTCACCTGTCCAGCAGCAGCCCAACGCATTTGGCTATTTATCAGTGTGTGTGCTGCTTTCAGGCTTTTGGTAGAACTACATTTTCTTTCCACTTTCTTACAGTCATATATTCATGTCTAAATCCTATATTTGATGCAGGTGCAGAAACGCAGCATGCTGCTGAAATCCCAAACACCTACATTCACAGTGCAAACACACCAACCCACACGTAAACATAAAAGTAGGGGGAGAAAGAAAACACTGATACATGACATGCTTCTCAAGGCCAACTGCTTTGATTTTCACCTTCAATGGCAGGAAAGCGCCCCACGCTCGCTCCACCCAAAATACCACAAAAATGTGTGTGCACTTGAATTCCAATAAGCTTGAAAGGAAAACATCGCTTGACATGACAACTTTCGAGTGTGCGCTCCTTGTCTCGACAGGCAAATGCTATGCTGAAGTGTTCCCATGCCAAAAAAGCAAACAAAACAACAAAATAAATGTGACAACACTACAGGCACTACTTTTGCTTGTTAGTCACACACTGAAACCCCTTGAGGTAGAGCTTCCATTACAGCATTTAACTGGGAGTTTAATTAATGAACACACAGTGTTTATTTAGTTGGGGCTCTCAGAGGCGTAAGAGTCAGTTCAGACAATCTTGTGCCAACATATCAATGGAAGCTCTGAATTTTAGGCTTGTGCCGATGAGAACAAATACACCATACCAGTAATTGTTTTTGACGACAATTTGCTGACTCAGTCGGACACTAAACTGCACTTACAGGGCAGCAGAGAAATTCTGAAGTGGATAATAAAACCTCTTTGTATAACAGATAAAACTCCTGTTATCTGAGCAAGTCATATTAAGCACTGAACTATTAGCTACCGGCACAAGCCTACTTGAACCCATCGGAAGTCTTGACTTGGATTAGTTGAGGACAGCAGGACAGACTCCCCCATACCAGACTGTCAGGCGGAAACAAAGGGATGAGAACTGTTGATGCTGAAGCAAAAGAGGTTTGGCTTACTTGGGGGAGCTCCAGACAGGTTTATCTGAAACCCTAGAGGTGAGAAGACAGCTTTTATTTTCTTCATATTTCACCTTCAGTTTGCCAGCTTGTTACGTCTTCTTCAAGAGACTGCTTTGTTAGTTAGACTTCAGAGACTTAATGTAACCTCCCCTCCCTAAAAAAAATAAAATAATAATAATTCACCTCTCCCTGCAATAAAAATGTGTCCATGTCACCCAACAAACCCGGATTAACAGGAATCCTGCAGGGTTACAATTGACAAATAAATCACAGAAATTGGCCTTGTTTTGCTAACATATCAAACATACTGGGGGATTATGTAGCAGGTTAAATGCATCATCTGCAGGGTAATGCATTAGCATGCACACGCATTTATGAAAAAACTACTTGAGTATGGTGAAGAATGTCATGTGTCAGTCAGTGTAACAAATGAAGGAAGTAAAACAACCTGAAGATCAAAAGGGATCTACAAGTGAGAGTGAATTACCACCATGAAATGGTTTTTGGAACGAAGACACATTACTGTTTAATAAACATTTTTCAGCTCACCATTCAGCATCATGTCAGGAATTAGGAATCATTAGTTAGCAGCATTAAGATAAAAAGTGAAATATGGTCAGGGAGATGTGATTAAAAGCACATGATTACACAGGAATAAATGTAAAATACCTGGTAAATTAAAGCCTGGATTATTATTACTGTTAGGATTAGAAGTAGAATCACCTTCTTTATAAAAAAAAAAGGGAAACCAGAGATATAAACTTAACATGCATCTCATGTGTAAATCCAAATGTTTTGATTAATTAAATCATCACGTAAAAGTTAAATGAAGAAATAAATCAACCTAAGTGCTAACAATAGAAATTATATTTAACACTGTCATTCAGGACTTTTAAAGCAAGAACCAAATCTAATGAAGCATTATACTTGATCTGTGGTTAACTCTTGCTTCTTGGAACCTCGTCACCTTGTACATAAAACGAAAACTCCAAATGGATTTTTAATTAAACTGTTCATCCTGCTCCAGTAAGTCAAGGAAGTGTGTAGCTACCTGTTTCACTCTGACATCTCCAGCAGGTGTTGGTCTCTGAAAGTTAAAATGAGACATTGTTTGTACAAAAATACAACACTTGACATGAACATTTGGTTTAGTTGTGTTGTGAGAGTGACAGATATTTCTGACAAAAACTGAGCAGCTTCAGGTTTCACTGAGCTTAGGCCACCCAGGCAGGTACATACATGTACTCACTAGTGCAAGATACATTTGTAAAGAAGGGATTCACCCACCAAACTTCACAACCAAAGGTATCATTAAGAGATGGTTTTGGATATTACCAGTTACATACATCCAAATGAATCATGACTTCACATAGTTTCCTCATTGTGAAGGTGTTTTGATAAAATCGGCGTATTTAACATTAATATTGCGCTTATTCAAATTAAGTGTTGTGGAAGAAGAATGAAGCTTAATTTAGGCACATCAGTCGTCGTGAATGTCAAGGGGCTGTCATTCAAACACACGATGACACACTGATTAAATCTATGCGGAATGGTGTATCTTTACGGTTTGTGAGATTTAAAATTGATTAATGTATTATTTGGCTTCTATGACACATGTAGCTATAGCCGGGACTAATAATTGCTCATTTTTGGAATGGAGTTTGGCGAGATTTACCGCAGGCATGAGAAAACAGAATGTAACCGGGCTACAAAATGTCAAAATGGTGCCAAGGGCATTAAATGCATTTTGTGAGATATGAGAAAATAAATAATTTGCCAATTGATGAACTCGGGAAATTAAGAATTCCTCCTGGGAAAGACACTAGTCCGGTTCCCTTGGGAATCATTTTTGAGTCCTGGGAGTAGCCTGAGCCTCCCACGGCTAGCCCTGCTAACATTAACCTTCACTGCAGCAGAATGTGAGCCCCCCAGCTCCAAGCAGATATTTGTACACACTCACCCTGCATGCTGCTCATTGTAGTAATGTGCTGAGACTGGGACTGGTGGTGGTGGTTAGCTGCAGATCCGGCGTTATTGCTGCTGTTGTGGCTGCTGGGTGTTGTTGAGTTGTTAGGACTGGGAGTCGCCATTGTTGTGTGTTTGAATTCCATCAGCAGCACCGGGCTGCAATGCAGATTAACGGTGAGCAACTTCACCCGTCCCTCCCTGCCACAACAATCACCGCCTCACTAACGGCAACTTCGAGCCGCAAAACTGCGGAATCGTTTATTTAAAAAAAAAAAAATCGTTGAATTGTTTAGAATTTCTTAAAAAGTTTTGGGCTGCGTTAAATGCGACTGGCGTGGTAACGTTAACAAAAACAAACACCCAGCTAGGCTAAGCTAAATAAGCTGGCTAGCAAGCTTTACGACCCGCAATCAGCTGACCAAGTGACACTGACATGTCAACACCCACAGCGTCCCGGAGCTAACAGCAAGCTAGCGACAGTTAGCCGAGGCGACACCGGATGTGACGTAGTACGGTTCATTAAAATATGTTTTTAATAATCGTTAAAAATAAAACAAAAACCTCTTTTATAACTGGCGGATTACTCACTAAAAGTCTATTAATTTGTATTATTATATATTTTATTTTATTTGTCCTGGTCTAATCTGTCTTTATATTTTCTGTTGTTGCCTTATTGTAGTGCCAGTGTTAATGTAAATTGCCCTGTTCATCTAAGCTCGTTTAATAAAGGCAATATGTTTTTATAATAATAATTTTAAAAATGTGTTTTATAATTACTTTAAGTCAAGTCATCAATTTTGAAATTTATGCTTATAGTTTTGAGACAATAAAGTATATGATTCTAATTTATGTGTTTATTTAGATTTAATCTAGTTATCTTTAGCACTTTGCCACAATTAACTATGGGAAAATATGACGAAACACAATGCTTGATTGACAGTTTGGGCTCATAAGAAAAATGCAAAGGTAATAGATTGGACTTACAAGGATGAGGAAAGGGCAATATATGAAATATGTATGGAAATATATATAATGAACAAACAAATGTGAAATGTATGTATGTATTTATTTTTTTTATTCACTTTGAGTGTTCTATAAATGGGAAGTTAACTTATTATTTATTATATTCTTATTAAATGTCTTTATTTATTGTAGGTTTCAGTTTTTATATACAGACCATGGTTTCAGTTGGTGGTATTCCTTTTCTGTCTCTTTGTTTGCATGTGTATGTTCATCCTTTCGACCTTGTGTTATAATAGTAATACATAAACAACGACTAATAAAATGAATCTATGCTTGAAACTTTATTATTCATATTTATTATATAGGATTATCCAATAACCATTTTATGACTAGCATTGACAATCTTATGATTCAATGATTATATTTTGTAAAGTGATACAGGAAGGTATCTCGCTTCAGTGAGCCCAGCTTGACGTCACTGCGGTCGTGGAAAATGTGCGCTCGTTTAGTTGCACGGAGCTGCCAGAGCGGGAACACGTTAAGAATTTTATCCAACGTAGTTCAGTAAAATAGACAGTACGGGGTATTTTTTCCCCACGCTAGTAGACAGCTTTGTCAGAGGACATATAAATAACAATATTGTAATCATAAAATCTGTATCTTTGGGTGCAGAGATGACAAAATTAGAGAAATCATTGAAGATCCGCCTATAATGATGGCCTGTGGTCCTAAAGGGGAGTGTGGCATTAAATAATTTTGGGAATTGTGGTCCAGATCTGTGGTCCAAACATGTCAATACAGCATGCAGAATTCGTAGTTGACATCAAACAAACCCTTTCAGCAGACTAGAAGGACGCCCAGGCGGGGAGGTGAAAGGTTGGAAGCAATGGGGGAAGTTTGTAGAGAGAACACCAAGTCATGGCTTTCTGTGATTTGGCAAGTCTGCAACGTTTCCATGTCTTTATTCTTCGCTCTTGCAACATATGTTCAGGTGAGCGCTTAGTTTCTCATATATAGCCTATGGCATAATTTCCTACAAAGTCCGGATCATTAACGAAAACATACTGTGCCCCGATTTCAGATTAATGACCCGGACGCGGGGTTATGGATGGTGAGATTTCAAGCATTTCGCACATATAGTATCTGTTTGTGATTTGTTATTTACACCACCTTTCTTTCTGTTCCAGGTGGGTTATAGTGTTCCTACAGTCCTGTGTGCGGTTATCGGCTGGAAACCCCATGTGACAGGTAGACACATACGTTTTTTACTGTCACTTCACTCAATGAACTGCACATTAAGAATAAAAGTGAATGAATCCAGGGACTGTCTGTCCCAGTTTAGCCTGTTTTCCACACTTCACAGGCTGTTGAACTCTGCATGAATGCACATTTACAGAGCTGATAGCGCCATCAAGTGGCTTTATCATGACTGCACAGGTCACTAAAGCTCAACCTTAACAGATTCAGAAACTGCAGAGCTGATTTGTACATTTTGACCCTTTTTTTTGCATGTTTTTCTTGGCTTCCTTGCAGAGACTTTGACCTGGAGGCGTGTTGCAGATCTCCATGTGATGATCTCCAGCGCCGTTGTTGCCATGTTGGCATGGAGTCTTAATAAAGAGCGAATCACAGAGATCTTACAACAGGAGGAGGGCAGGTAGACTCTGTCTTACTGTTGGACTGTTGCTTAAAGTAGCTGTGCAGTGTGCAGCACTGCAGTGATCTAACAAGCGTGCCAAACTTGTATGTGCATTTTTGCACGTCAAAATTTTTTATATGTACATTTTTAAAAACAGACACCTCATCTCTCATTATATATTACTTGGATTATTCAAAGTGGATTCTTTAAAAATTATTACAAGAAAGTGAACGCAACAGGAAAGTCTGAGTATATATGATTGGAAAGAACCAGTGGGACAAATTAAAAGCACAGAGATTTATTTTCTTATGTGCGATTACACTTACAATGTAATGCCAGACTCACAAACCGCTTTATTCACCAGGCTGTCAGGAAGCTGAACTCTCTCCCCCTCTCTTCCACCCCTCCCCACTTTTTTGCACCATTATGTCATATCTTACATTTTGCACCATCAAATGTATGTTTATCTTGCTACCAAAACTTGGTTTGCTGCAGTTTTTGTATATAGCAAATTTGCACTATTATATCATACAGGAAGTTTCTCGTCGTTGCTGTTTATTTTTGTATAAGTACCTTTTGTTTTGTTTTTAAACCAAAAATAACATCTAAGTCGTTTGTTTTTTTGTGCATTTTATTTAATTATTTCACTGTGTTCTTCATGTCTGGTACTTGTGGAGAAATTGACGACAAAGCTGACTGAATAGTTCAACACAATGAATTCAGGGTAACAGACCAACTACAGAAATGCTTAATGAATTTAATTACTGCTAATAAGGTATAACAAAATAGCTCATAAAATTGTAGGCATAACTGATTCAGGTAAACATAATAATGTGAATTTTAACCTATTTTTTCCCCTTTAGAGAATTCTCTGGTCTCACGTTGACGGTTGTTTGGCTGCTCCTGTGTCGCCACTCTGGAAGGTAAAATTAAGGTGTAACCAGGAGATGTATTTCTATTCTCACAAATAAAATTGGTGTAATGTACTGCAATAAGAAGCTTTGTATGTGTCTCTTCTCTGTTCAGGGCTCCAGTCGGGACGCTCAGAGTCTCAACAGCTGTTGCAATCACGGTCTTCCCCTTCGTGTCCTGGCTTTACTACTTTATCAACAAGGAGCTGACATCAAACTGGCCTTCACATTGTAAAACTGTTATTTAGACATCAGCTTCTTGTCCCCTTTTTGGCTTAAATATTCCTTTTTATTATGTTCTTTGACTGAAAAAAATCCACATGACAGCTATTAACAAACTAAAACTATTTCTTATCCAGTATTTACCTACACAAGCTGTTTTTTTTATTTTATTGAAGTCTGAAGTCTATTATAACCATAAATTCCAAGTACTTTAATATGCTTTCAAATAAAGTACAATGTATAAATACTATGAAATAACATAAATAAACTAATTAAATGTGAAAGTTACACGTTTATTTTTCTATGTAACAATATTTCCCTGCCCTCCAAGGGGCAGCAGAGAGCGCAAGGATGAAAGGACGATAGAAGAAGATGTATCATACGTCATTTCCTGTGTTAATGAGTAACTGCAAAGTAAACACTGATCTGAGAGCAGCCTTTTTTAGTTTGGACTGATATTTTTAACCTCACTTGGAAAATATAAAACTGACTCAGGGACAGCAGTTTTACGTTGTACCGTATCTATCATCACGTTTTCTACACCGCTTCCGTGTTTCAGCAGCGGTTCTGTAAAGGTCCAAACATGAGTGTTTTATATCACAGCCTGTGCTGCCGGTTGCTCCACAGTAACGTTAAAGTCTTACAAACATGTACTCAGACCCAAGCTGTCAGACTGGCACACCATGTTTTACGGAGAGAAACTGGACTGAAAGAAACACTGTCACCGCCCACAGTTCGCTGCTGCCTGGTAGGTCAAAGCTAGCTATCGATATCTGATGTACCACCAAACTCCATTTAGAAAATGGGCAATTTAGCGCACTCGTTAATAGCAAGTTCAAAACCACACTTTAACCTTTAATTATCACCTGTCAGTTCGCGTACAACACACCATCTACATGGGAATTATCTTGATACTTGATAGGACAATTACTTATTTATTTCTATTCTGTTTTATTTATTCAATGTGTATTTTCTTGTATGTTGTGTGTTGTATCTGGAAACCATAGGTGTCATTTGCACTGAAAAATGGCTTGATTTTGTCCCCATCACTTTTTTGAAAGCATTTGGTAAAAATGTTTGGAAAAAGCTTGCAGCAAGAAATTTAAATAGCAAATGAAAATGCTTTGAGAAATGTTTAGAAAGAACTTGTAGTGCAATGTAAATATAGAAGAAACAAATGTGTATTGTCCAAAAAAGAAATACAGAAGAAACAATCTAGTGATTAAAAAGATCTTGGCACGTTCCTTTTGGGTTTTTTAGTTTCTTGCGATCATGCCAAAGCGAAAGGACGACTAAATCATGCCTTCATGTGTGCCTTCAGGACAAAAATTTCTGAAAGCAATACAGAATGCCTGAGAGCCTTCCTATATTATATTTATATCACCTGCCACCTGAATGTTATTTTTTTCCCTTTACATAATTAAAGACATTTCCAATTGGTGCAGAAGAATTCACCAGAATGCAGGACATTAAGTGTTTAATGCTCAAAACTTTCTGGGGGATGACTCCCAGACCCCCTAATCCTATATATCTGCATTTAAGATGTCTTTAATATAGCTATGAAATATTGTCTCCATCTCATGAACCCAATATAGTGTATCATCACATTTCGTGAGCTAAGTGTCTTGTCACACACCTTATCTGAGCCCCAGTGTTCCCACCACTTTTCAACACAAAGTGACACCCTTGGCTGTAACAAATGGATTTCCCCAGTGTGGGATCAATAAAGTCTATCTTATCTTATTTAATCTCAAAACCTCACTTTTTCTTTCGTGCATCGCTTTTTTAAAATGCTGTTGAAATACTAGACAAAACATTTCTTACAGCTAACAATCTAATGAAATATTGTTGTCTGGATTGGAAAAAAAACTACAAATAATTTATAAAGCATCTCCAGATACACCACATGGCTAGATATTGGGATTTAAGGCTTCAACTCAACCAAATCTATTTTTCCTGTCTTTACTTATTAACAGGTGAATGTGAGTCCGTGGCACGCATGCAACCAGCTCAGTGGCTGTATCAACACTCCGTGAGAACACTTTCCTCAATACCTCCACCGCCCTCATCAGGGGATAAGAAGAAGAAGTCTGGGGTAAGTGACAAAGGTTATTGTTAGAGTTGCAACCCCTCAGTTTTGACTTTCCTCAACTCTTAATTAACTGTGAATTCAGTTTCCAGGTTCAAATAGAGTATTCACATGTCACATACACCCTGAAATATAAAGGCTGCAGTTAGTAGAGGTTTTATTTGTCATGATGTAGTAACTTTGTCATGTTGCAGATGCAGTAAGCAGCAACTGCCTTTATATGCCAGTGTACTATTCAAATGTCTGTGATCGTGCATAAGCTGTTTGCAAGGATTTCTCTGATGTGGGTTTAAAAAGGCTACAACAAATATTTTAGGCTAAGGTTTCTAAAAGTTGTTGCTTTGTATGCATCTTTATTATTATTGAGGCGGAAACTTGTTAACTTCAAACTCCAGGAAAGAGCATCTAGGGAAGTGGTTTCATGAAGGTTTGATCTCCAGCTCCCCTCTTGGTTGTGTCTTTGAGCAGTAAACTGAATCCCTTATGTAGTGTCTACATTCACAGAAAATGTTATTAGTTTTTCAAAACCCTCCACCACACTGATTAATGAAATAACAGTATGGAAATGAAAAAGATATTTGGCAGCTTTAAATTAGACCATTGTCAAGGCCTTTAAAACGACATACAAATATCATGAGGCATGAGACAAAATCACCAGAGTGCACTTAAATGAAGGTGTCTTTCTGACCACAGAGAGAATATTTACAGTTTATTCTAACAATTTAAATATGCAAATAATGATCTGAGTTCGTTAGAGAGGAGAGTCTCTTAATTAATTATCTGCAACATGTGCTTCAGGCAGTCTGGGAAGGAAAACGCTTACAGATTGATTTCCGGGGTTTAGCTGACCCAAGATGCAGTTGTCTTCGACTGTAAAGATTCCTCCATGATTTTAGTTTTGTTGTTGTCTCCTCTCTAAAGCCTGTTACATGGAAATCTTTAGCAATAACATTTGCTATTGGAGGCGCTCTGCTTGGAGGGATGAAATATTTCAAGAAAGAAAAGGAAGAACGTAAGTATTTTATCTCTCGATGTACAGTGCGCATAAAGGGCATAAAATTGATGTGTAAAACATGTTGGTGAATTTAGTAAACAAAGCTAATTTAGCACATTAATTTAATTTAATTATTAACTGTTAAATTTTGCAGTGATTGAAAAAGAGCGGACCAAATCTATTGGTCGACCAGCGCTGGGTGGTCCGTTCTCGCTCATCGATCACAACAACAAGCCCTGCAAGAGTGAGGACTTCCTCGGCCAGTGGGTCCTCATCTATTTCGGGTTCACTCACTGCCCGGACATCTGCCCGGATGAAATAGAGAAAATGATTGAAGTGGTGGATGAAATAGGTACTGTAATTGTTTTCATGAGGAATTATGAGACACAAGACACACTT
Organism: Micropterus salmoides; assembly: GCF_014851395.1. Classification (NCBI taxonomy): domain Eukaryota; kingdom Metazoa; phylum Chordata; class Actinopteri; order Centrarchiformes; family Centrarchidae; genus Micropterus; species Micropterus salmoides. Next base: position 28,921,082 of record NW_024040041.1, on the reverse strand, counting down.
TCCTGTCTTTTACCCTCATTCTCTCAAACATCTTGTTCTCATTTTGTTTTTCCACAGATAAAATAAAGTCTCTCCCAAACCTGACGCCTGTCCTCATCACCATTGATCCTGACAGGGACACACCAGAGGCCATGGCTGCATATGTGAAAGGTATATGTCGATGGAATAAATTGTGGTTTAACAATAGGGTTGAATTACAGGGAATTGGGAATTGTCTGTGTCTTGCGTGTTGAATATTCATATGTTCTAAAACAAAGACACCTTGTCCAAACCTCATTAATACTATTATGCAACTGTTGCAGCTAAATAGTAAAGTCCAACTTTAAAATACTGTTATAAATTACTATTACCGTAATGACATTTTTAGGTGCACCAGGTTTTTCCTAATTACTTTTATCAGAGCTGCAACAATTAATCGTTAGTTGTCAACTATTAAATTAATCGGCAACTATTTGGGAATTGATTAATCGGTTTGAGTGATTTTAAAGGGAATTCTCTGATTCTTAAATATTTTAATTTTATAAACCAAACAAGTAATCGACTTATCGAGAAAATTATCGACAGATTAATCGACGATGGAAATTGTCGTTCGTTGCAGCCTGATAAAATGAATTGTCCTCTTTCACACGTTAGCAAAGGACTGTGTGCAGTTAATCCAGCAGTCGCTTATATCTTAATAACTTCATGCAAAACTGGCAGTTTGAAGCCTCGCTGTCTGGCAAAATACTTAACTTTACACTTAAAGTGTAAAAGTCTGTAAAATGCAGGTGGTTCAACAAGTGGGTTATTTTAAGCCTCCATCCATCATTGATTCATTATCTGCATTGCTACGTTAAAATTATGGTGACAGATTTGACAGGAAAGAAATTATATATTCTGATAAAGTAGAACTGTGAATGACCGGATGAGTACAAAACACCAATATGTCTAATTATCCTAAAATATGTTTCAGCTGTGAAATGAATTTCGATCATTTAACCACAGATTAAACCACATTATTTACCTATATACTGGACTTTATCCCAGCTATTTATTATTAACAAATGAAGAGATAACTTGCATTATTCTAATAGATACATTATTCATTTTCAGAGTTTTCCCCGAAGCTGATTGGCCTGACGGGAACAACAGCTCAGGTTGAGCAGGTTTCCAGATCCTACAGAGTTTACTACAGCCAGGGACCTAAGGATGAAGACAACGACTACATTGTGAGTTAAAACCTGCTCTGTTGTTATTCATACTACATGTCATAACAACGCAAGGATAATATACTGTAGGAGGATAAAAAAAGTATTTTCTCCATGAAGAGAAATATCTCTGTCTGAACTCCACCTGTTTTTGTCTTTAGGTTGATCACACAATCATCATGTACCTTGTGGGACCCGACGGAGAATTTGTGGAGTATTTTGGACAGAACAAAAGAAGCGTGGAGATCACCAATTCAATAGCAGCACATATGAGAAAGTACAAGAAGGCAAAGTGAGCAGCAGCCCATTACTAGCCCCTCACGGACTGACAGATTCTGTCCTCAGGTGTTTGATTTTGTTTACTTAAATCACTCCTGCCATCTTTTATTGGCACTCTGTATTTATTTTAAACATGTCTGCAGTACCATTCTTTTCTATGAGTGAGGTGCAGATGAAAACCGGTCTGACGCCTGATGCTTCTTCATTATTATCCATAATATATTTCATGCTTCTGCTGAATGGACATAATTTGGAAAAGTCTGCTTCAGTCTTAATAATGTGTACACATCCACTGCAATGAGCTCAACATCTCTCACATCTGATGCAAAGAATACTAAAGTACATTTTGTGATAAAATCTAAAATACAACTACGTGTTGGGTTTTTTTTGTGCTTGACCAGCAATACTTGTTATTTTACCATTAATGTCCAAATGCTCTGACTCCCAGTTGTAACAGTATAAAATACACTATAGCTGACTGCACTCCAAGTTTCACCTTGGTGGTTTATTTTTCTGGAAACCTTTACCAAATAATCATTTCACTAATGCTAAACTGTAGCTTTAATCTTTGGAGAGATGGTAGTAACTGTAGAAAAATAAGACCTAGAAAGAGTTCATAAGAAAATGTGATGGCTGACAGATGAATTAATGATTGATAAGCCAACAAGTCACAGAGCAGGATTTGAACCCTAAACACCTTTTGGTTGGGAGGCAGCTATTCCAACTATTGAGCTTGAAGTGTATATGTAGATTGGCAGATCTACATATACACCTCGGACTCATAGATTGATAGATGACTTTATTAATTTCAATGGGAAATAACCTTTTGTATAATCTGTACTCTAGGAAAAGTGTTTTCTAGGCGGACAGTTGGCCAAATGCTACACTGTGTAAACTAGGTTTTGGTGTGTGTAAGAATGAGTGAAAACTGACCGTGAAGAGTGAAAGCAATACCATATTTTTATTCTTGTCTCAAAAACCACAGCTTTAGTATGGCAAAATGTTTCATCTTTATCTTTTTTGTAAGCATTTGCGTGTTGCTGAGTCCCTGCACCAGCCAGTAATCATCGGTAGTCCGTGTTGGACTGATCATCAGCTGATGAAGATAGAATTCAAAACACTGTTCTTTGAGCTTATAGCACCCGTAATTAAGTAATTTTAGACCGAGGTTAACCACAGATTGATAATGTCATTAAAAGCCTCACTGTTTGCTGGAGGAGGCTGATGACTTCCAGTATTAGTTTTTAATTTTAACATTCCTCACATTGGAAAATAATATATATTAACATTCAAGAGAAGCTACAGTGTGTTCAGAGAAACAATACACTTATTCTAACCTGAACTTGCCACCAGCCAGTATTGATTTATTAATATATTTTCTGCCTGCGCACCTGTCGTGTTCCCCCTTTAGAAATTGGATTAGAAAAGCAAACACAGCAGTTGTTCAGCTCTCCACAGCCAGACACCACGCTCATTCCTGGAGGAGAGAGTTACTTCTTGACTTTGTAATCTTGAACATTACTTAGGCTGCTCCATAATACAAACTAATTCTTTGGAGCTTTCGAGTATGTTGTGCCTTCACATTGGAAAAATAAAAACATTTTTTGGTAAATGCTCATTTGCTTTGAATAAATCAAGACAACTCTCATATCTGTACAGTAAATAGCTTTAGCTTAGCATAAAGACTGGGGGGGAAACATCTAGCCTTGCTCTGTCTAATGGTAATACTATCCACCTACCAGCACCTTTTAAAGCTCAATAATTAACATCCTGTAAAAACAAGACTTCAAGTTACTACTTCCAGCTAAGAAATAGTAGTTTACCACTGCAACAAAATGGTTTGACACGTAAGATTACCATAATGTGGCGAGATAAAGACAATGTGACTTTTGTTAAACAGCAGCTAAATGATAAAAACACTGGATAACAATATCGTAAGTAGAGAAGAATTGTAATACTGAACAAGTCATGTCCATTACAATATCGATCTGAAGTTTGCTAACATTAGCCACCACAAGCTAGTGGTCACACCGGACCAAAGGCTGTAGCAGCAAAGGTGTGTTGAGTCGAACAGTTTTTAACTTTTCATTTGCAATAAGAAGAGTTTGTTTTGAACATATTTGTAAAGTTTACAGTAATTGAATCTACTTTCCAGAGGCACACGTTTTGTATCACTTGTTGACACAAAATGGCAAAGTACATAATTTCTCATACAATAACTGCAACAACAGTAATGAAAATATACAGTAGTACATACAGTACTGAATACTACAAGTCTGTAGTACAGAACTATTAGTTACTATCAGTTCAACTGATATGGATTTTTTTCAGTGGGCCTTTTCGGTGGCATAAATACGTTTTGCTGCTGGCCCTGTCCACAGCAGTACATTACTTACAACTCTCTGCTTCTCCAAACTGGGGACACACTGACCGTCATCTACTGCAGGTTATACACTGACTATGGATAGTACCTCATACAGCCCCGCTTCAAAAATCCCGAAATATCCCTCTAAAGAGATCAGCCAATGCTTTTAGCAACATTGACTTAAATTTAGTGCCTTAATTCAGCTGTGACAAATTAGACCACAGACCCTCATTTGATAAGATTTTGGCTTTTAGATGTTTTATTCCAGAAAGTGTATGAAATCCATGACCAAAATAGTCATGCATTCAGTCACTATGTTACTTATGGATGGAATTAAAGTGAAAATAAATGATTCCCCTTTTTGTTGGGGACCCACTGGAAACTCCTCAAGGACCGCTGAGAACCACTGCCTTAATAGAGAAGAAAAGTTGGGTATAGACCATAGACTGTATATACAGACTAGACTGTATATAAGAAGTGGACGTAGTCATCATGACGTCACCTGTTGGTTTCTGGACTGCCATTTTGAAGCCTTGAGTTTGGCCGATAGGGCGCCGTCAGACATGAAACTAGCGATTGAGACCATAAACTCATTAGGAAAGTGTTTACTGTAATAAATCAGGTGAGAAGTAGCATCATTTTACTGTTGTTTCTAATGGAGCCGGACTTCTTTTTGCAACCAGAAGAGTCGCCCCCTGCTGGCCGTTCGATCGAATGCAGGTTTCGGGGACTTTCGCGTTCGCATCTATTTGCTGACCGGAAGCTTCCCGCTTGGTAAAGCTTGGCAAGCTCCCATTAACATTCTATGTGAAGCAACAAGTCTTCAGCGTGCAGCAGGATGGGATCACGGGTTGAGGGCTAAACTAAACAATGTGACCAGTGATTTATTGTCACTGAGACTTTTGATTCACAGCTTCTGCAGAGTTTAATTTTTACTTGTGACCAGTGAAAATGAAAGCAAGATCTTAACTGCTTTTGAATAGACAACACGATTGATCTGCTAGGCCTCCAGGCTCCTCCGACGCCTCCCACAATCAGCCCGCTTGTGGGGAGAAGATCAATCGTGCTGTCTATCAAAATGTAGTGTAGTGCTTGCTTTGATGGTTGTTGCAGTTTGGGTTCACAAATGACACACATCGGTGAAGAAGCTGTGTCTGCTTAAAGTGCTGGATTTAATCTCGGACAGCAGCCTGTGAGTGAGATGTAAATCTTGTGACTCAAAGAAACCTTATGTTTTTTTCATCTTTTTGCTTTTTGAGAATAAGACATTTATCCCGTGTGTGTGGTTTGCAGTAGCTTTACTCCCAGGCTGGTCCTCATCTCTCCGGTTGACCCCCCTAATCCTGTTCAGATGCACCCGTCGTCAGATCTATTTTCCCGCAGGGTGAGGCAGCGGCCTCTCTCCAGCATAACCAGCTGATGGGGATTTTCTCTCTGCTTCTTCTCTTGTCCTGTGACCCTTGAATTCACATGTAGTGGCCTCCTCACAGTCAAACTTCCACACACACATATTTGCTGCCGTGTCGAGACGGGCTTGGCCCCGTCCTGGTCTGCCTGCCCGGGCCTTGCATGTCAACCCAGAGCCAATTATAATTGCAGCTGTTGCCAGACCTTCAAGTGACATTAAGAGACTATTAAGTCAGCACCAATTAGACTGTCTGTGATGGACTGCCAGACACAATGTTCATATCATACAGCTCTTTTCTCTCTAGAATACAATATTATCATCTGCTCAATCCAGCAGACTGAACTGTCTGTACTTGAAAAATAACAAGTTAGTTATTTTGAGGAATAACTAAATCCTTTTGGTTTTCTTCAGTTTGTTTGAATGTTCTGTAGCTGTAACAACTACAGGTAAGGCAGCAGAACAAGCAACAGTGAAGAAAAGGGCATATACATTAATGTCAGATAACTAACAAAGGAAGGTTTCAAGAGGGTGAAAATCTACTTGATTTTAATAGCGCAGAGATGTCAGTACTGGAGGGGAGTGTGGAAGTCTGCATGGGGGAATAAGGTTCGCAATTGTAAAGACAGGAGGGGTGAAGACACACATATTCAGACCACAGATTGTCTATAAAGATGGACAACGCATCTCCTCTTCCTCCCACAGTACAAAAATGAAGCCAAAGTATACGGACGCTGCCATTTTGCCCTGGTGGAGCCAGAGTCTGGCAGTAGTGACCGGGGTTGGAGTCGCGGTATCAAGGTCCTGCCCATAAACCCGGCCGACTCAAATCTGTCAATCATAACATGAAACTTCCTTTTTATAGCATGGAATAACTAATTAAATCCAAACGTATCAGAAATATTAACACTTCAACAAACATCAGCTTGATAAAACTACATAAAATGACTCTTTGGGGAGAATTTATTGGGCATGTACTTTTTGTCTTGGCCATGCCCCAACCGCTAACATCTTTATCTGAGAACATCTTTATATAGAGTCTATGGTTCAGACAGTCTCTCCTGGTAGGAATTCATAGTGTTGCACTCAGTTGGTTACATGAAAGTGACAAAAAGAGTTTTGTCATGAATCAAAAAAAAAGAGAGATGAGAGAGACGCTCCTTTCTCATCCCTTTCTGAAGCTACTCAACCATCCAACAAGCAGTTCTGAAGAAGCATACTGGCACCTTTACGCCCTCTCTTTCAGAAAAGCCTGTATCTTGACGCTGCCGGTCTGTAGCGTTGCCTTTATTTATACAAAATAGTGTGTAGTCCTCCAGCCCAAGCCAAGATCCCCATCATCAATGGTTATTATCTCTCTCGACAAAGCTCCTCTTTTTGCCTGAAGGTTTTAAGAGTAAGAATCAATACTATTTACTTGTTTGGTTTTGAGACTCTAACAACACTGTTTTCTACAGAAACTGGCTTTTAAATTATGTTAAAGCTTAAGATGTTAATTCGTATCACCTCTCACTAATGCCTGGTTCCTCTGAACAGTGTTAAATAGCATAATGGATTTTTCTTTTCTTTCCTACCTCCTTCTGAGTTGGTGGCATTGGAGGGTCCTCAGCTGATCTAGTTCACCTGGGCCTTCAGGGTATAAGTGGGCCCATGTGCTCAATCCGTCTCTCTCGTCCCACAGCTCACATCCTCCTTACATCTTTTTCTAGTGGTTTGCACAGTCAACACTTCCAGAGCACATGTGCCACTCATCCATGCGTTGGTGATATTGCTTGTTTCTGCACTCAATTTTCTATTTGTGTTAATTAATTACTCTTGTTTGAAGTATTACCTTTGCGTGGACTCCCTTTCTTCAGATTTAAAGTAATACTGTATTTAATATCAAGGCAGAGAAAAACCCTCAAAGGATCAATATAAATTCACTGCTCACTCAGACAGATGAGGGTGAAGATAAAACACAATAGGCAAAGCTTCCTGTAACTCAGCCACATACTTGTGCTATATTGAGTTTGGTGACTGAGACATTAATAGAAACTTACTCAAAGGATTCAGAATTGATCTGTGGAGTTATGGTGGGTTTACTGTTGACATTGTGAGTTGGGAGATGGCTACACTACTACTACTTTAGTAGAGATACATGCAGTGCTTTGAATAGTGTCCTGCTGTGATCTACATTGCCAAAAAGTTTCGGATTGCCGGCCTTTACATGGACATGACGGTTATAGGGGCCACTGTGGCTCCTCCAGCCTTTGTCGAAGTGTCCTTGGGCAAGATACTGAATTGCCTCTGGTGGCTGTTCCACCAGTGTATGAATGTGTTAGTTTCTGTTTGAGCACTTGGGCTCAGTGAATGAATGTGTGTGAATGGTGAATGCAGTAGTGTAAAAAGCGCTTTTAGTGGTCGAAAAGACTAGAAAGGCGCTATACAAATACAGAGCATTTACAATGACATCCCATAATATGGAGTTGGCCCACCCTTTGCAGCTATAACAGATTCACCTCTTCTGGGAAGACTGTTTACAAGGCTGTTTACAAGGTTTAGGAGTGTGTTCGTGGGAATTTATGACCATTCTTCTGGAATGATCAACTTTCACTGAATTTCAATTGAATATGAAAATGGCACATGAAGACAAGCCAGAAATTTTTATTAAGAAATGTGATGCTACCAAGCCAACCAGTCCCAGTTCTTATGTAGTTAAATTTTTGGGTAGGCTACAACGTAGGGTACTTGGGTTATATGGGTTATATTTGATGCAGAAGATACAGCCGTGTTAGCAACTGCTGCTAGAAAGCGAAATGGTGCTTTGAGCGAAATGCTCATGTCTGATTTAGCAGATATAATGATTACCATGTTCACCATCTTGCTCATTAGCACTATACACAAAGCTGAGGATGATGGTAATGTCATTTGCTTTGCAGGTTACAAATCAAAGTACGGCAATCCGTCCTATAGTTTTTGTGACATTTCACTCAAAACCACCAGTTAGTGGCGCTAGAGGAAAAGTCAGGAGATCACCAAAGTCAGTAGGACATATTGTCTTGTAACCATGAATGTCTGTACAAACTTTTAGGATTCATCTGTTATGTAGGGACCATGATTAACTACAAAATTTCATTAAAGTTCATTCAAAAGAGATATTTATGTCCAGACCAAAGTTGTGAACCAACCGACCAACAGATTTTGCAGGATTTAACCAAATGGCTCATTTTAATCCAAAGCCAAATAACCAAACCAAAACAAAGGACACAAAAGATGCGACAAGATGCAGACGAGTCTTTATATCCAGATATATCATCTAAAATATATTAAGTACTAAGTACATTACAATCATAATAAAAACACAAAAGGCACACAATAAAACACAAAGCAGCAACCAAACACAAAAAAGATTCCAAGCAGACTTTACAAACATTGATGAATATAATACTAAATATGTATCAAAACATATTTAATGATTAGAACCATGGTCAAAAAAATGTTGGTCGATAGAGACAGGCCTCTGTGTGCTAAATGTTGACCGCCGACACCGGCTGCTCCCAACACAAAACCCAACCAGTCGTGTGTGATCGGCTCTGCTCTCTAGACAGCCAATGCCAGAATGTCAGCGATGCCCAAACAGACCTAATCTTCCCTGATCCCAGAAAATTAGGCCCGCCGTGTCGGGACCGTAAGCCCTCTAAGCTGCCGTCCTTAGCATTCATTGCTTTTTAATGGGCAGTCTGAAGGATTACATTTGAAACCATTTAAAAGTGACACAATACGGCTAAACATAGACAGTTCAGAATACAAAATGGACATACTTGACTTTTCCAAGTTAGTGTAGCCAGATCTCCAAATATAGGAGAAGAAGGTGTCATGAAACAGGCCTGACCATAGCTTATAAAAGCTGCTAAAGTCTTGTTAGGGTGAGTGATGTCTGCGGTGTTCTTTTGAAACAAGAGCGGGGAATCTTATTCAAAAGCACTCAAACATTTGATGAAACTGTGACTCTGGTAAGTCTCATCCAATTTTTAATTCTGACAACATCTCTTTACTTTTTAACTATTTGTGTGCACATGTGTTTGTCCCCGCTCACGCAGCTAGATAAAAATGAGTGATGTCGAGATGGAAATATTCGGGGTGGCTGCCCCGTACCTCCGCAAATCAGAACGGGAGAGAATCGCAGCCCAAAACATGGTGTTTGATGCCAAAACAGCCGTCTTTGTGCCTGACCCGAAGCAGGAGTATGTGAAGGGAAAAATCAAAAGCCAAGACGGTGCTAATGTCACTGTGGAGACGGAGAATGGAAAGGTGGGGGTATTTTGTGGTTTAGAAATCTGTCTGTTTTTATCTGTCATTCAAGTCACTGGACCTTTGAATTCACACTTCAGGTTGTCACTGTGCACCTGGATGACGTTCGCCCCATGAACCCTCCCAAGTTTGACAAGATCGAGGACATGGCCCTGCTGACGCATCTCCATGAACCGGCCGTGCTCTTCAACCTCAAGGAGCGCTACGCCGCCTGGATGATCTATGTAACTACAAAAGATGAACACACAAAGAAAATAAATTATCTTTCTAGTTCAAAATGTGTAGAAACCACATAGATTTATTTTCTGTGGCAAACTTCATGTACATATTTTCATTACCATGACACCCAGGGTCCTTAAACTTGCTTCATAATTTCTTTATTTTGGTGTTTTTTCTCTCTCATGTATTCACAGACCTACTCAGGGCTCTTCTGTGTGACTGTGAACCCCTATAAGTGGCTTCCAGTCTACAACCCGGAGGTGGTGGCCGGGTACCGTGGAAAGAAACGGCAAGAGGCCCCCCCGCACATCTTCTCCATCTCTGACAACGCCTACCAGTTCGTGCTCACAGGTCCAGTCTCACCATGATATACAGTGTTACATTTTGAAATTAAGACATATTATATTATTGGATGGGTGTTTATTATTTCCATAAAGCCTTTGTTGATCATATCTTATATTGTTAATCTGAATTTGCAAAGTAACTCTCAGCTTAAGTTTAGTACAATGCAGTAAAAAAAACATTTGCCTTTGTATATACAAAGAAGGTTAAAGTCAAGGGCAGCTGGATTTGGTTGAAGATAAAAGAAGACGTTTTGTCCCTCATCCAAAGGACTTTTTCAGTTCTGACTGACTGTCTTCAACCAAGTCCAGTTGCCCTTGACTTTAACCTTCTTTGGATAACTATGACCTGGATGACTGGGAATCTAAAACAAATAACATATAATGGAAATACTCAAGTACAAGTACCTCAATACTGTACTTAAATACAGTACTTAAGTAAATGTACTTAGTTACTTTCCACCACTGATAATACCTGATATGTGCTCTTATATGAATGATGATTAAAAGCATCAAGGTAATGACAGAATACCCTCAGAAAAAAAACTTAAAGAACCTGAAAAGACATTTTACACTTGCTGTGAGTGATGATGAGGTCTTCCATGAATGCTTCAAGGAGTTTTGATTTCTGTATTCGTGTCTTTCTCTGTCCTCTTTGTCCTCTCGCTGATTTGAAGTCAGAGCGGCTCATTTTTAAAAAGATGGTGTCATGTACTTCCATGCAACAATCAGGATCTCTTAAAAAATAATAACTTATGCTACTTCTACTTATGTTTCTCTCTGAACTTTAACATTGATTGTTTATTGCTTATTTAGTGATGAAAACATTATATAATGGAGTAATATTCAAGATTTGAAACCAGGTTTTCTGGGGTTTTACAGCAACTATCAGAGTGTCTGGGGTAGGCAATTTATTTCGAAACATTTTTGTTTTATTTGTTAAAAATTCTCTTTACATCTTGAAAGTAATCAATTAGTCAAATGGTCTGACACAAAAAGGAAAAAATATCAGGATCTGTGTCTGTCACAGAACTGTAAAAAAAAAGATTGAAGAGGATACATACTAAAACTGAATTAAAATATTCACAACTATCAGGGTGGTTAATGAACGTTTGCTGCAGAAATGTCACATATAGTACACATTGAAACAAACAAAACATTTTACATGCTAAAGATTTATTTTGTTTTTATTTGTTTTTTCTCTTACTTTAAAAAAATATAATTGTATTGTTTATTAGCCTATATATGTACTTTATACATATATTTTTTATTCCAATAAAACATTTTGAATTGAACTGAAATTGTAAAAATTACAGCTGAAATATACCAATGTTCACCCAGTTTCTTTCTCTGTAACAGATCGAGAGAACCAGTCTATCCTGATCACGTAAGTGCGACATCATGTGCTGCAACAGGTACTAAATATACATTATTTCTTATCACTCACCTCACACTGTACTTTTGTTAGTGGAGAATCTGGTGCGGGGAAGACTGTCAACACAAAGAGAGTCATCCAGTATTTTGCAACAATTGCATCATTCGGAGACTCCAGCAAAAAAGAGCAAGCTGCCGGCAAAATGCAGGTTCAGTCCACCTATCTTCCATTCTAATAATATATTGATTAGCTATGTAACCATGGGTTGCAACAGCTCTTTTGAAGTTATTATTCATAATTTGAGTTTACAGGGGACTCTGGAGGATCAAATCATCCAGGCCAACCCTCTGCTGGAAGCTTTCGGCAACGCCAAGACTGTGAGAAACGACAACTCGTCTCGATTTGTAAGTTCAAATCTGATCAGTAAGGAAGATGAGAGCAGACAATTTTGCACATATTATTATAATTCATTTGCTATCCATGTTTTCTCTTGATAATAAAAAAAATGTTTGTTGACAAGATAATTAACTGCTGATCTTGAGATAAAAATGCAAATGATGACAGTTCAGTAATATATTGTAACTCATAATAATTTAACTTTTCCAGGGCAAATTCATCCGCATTCACTTTGGAACAAAGGGGAAGTTGGCATCAGCTGATATTGAAACTTGTAAGTTTGCTCAAATCACCGTTATTGAGTTCCCACTGCTCTTGTAATAATATTTTATTTCCGTGTTTTTATGATTAGACCTTTTGGAAAAATCCAGAGTGACCTTTCAGCTGCTGGCAGAGAGGAGCTATCACATCTTTTATCAGATCATGTCAAACAGGAAGCCGGATTTAATAGGTAAATACGCTTTAAACTAGTTGTGAATGTGACTTTTGCCGCACTGCTACTGCAGCTGCTGAACCTGCATAAAGAGATCACTACTTTCTGTGTTTCATTCCAGAGATGCTGCTGATAACCACCAATCCATATGACTACCCTTTCATCAGCCAGGGTGAAATCACTGTGCTGAGCATCAATGATCCCGAGGAGTTGATGGCCACAGATGTGAGTGCACCATGTAGATATATTTTATCATATTGGAAATATATGCAAAGAAAATAATTTTCTTAAATAGTTTAATGTAGTGAGCTTTTTCAACTCTTAAAAAATGGACAAAGCTTCAGTGTGGCAACATCACAGCTTCACTTCTGTACACTTTTTAAGCTCAGTATGTGCTTTACGTGTCCATGTGTCTACATCATGGGTCTAAACTCAAATAACGTATTTTATTCGTTCTGATTGATTGCCATCATTCATTTGGACAGAAAAATCATGTTAAACCATAACAGAAGATCATCAAACTGTATCATAAGGATCACAATCAGAACCAGATAAAAGGAATCTGCCTTGGTGTTTTGGTGCACAACAGTGAACATAGTAGGCAGGTACTGGAAAAGTCAACAATCATAAACAAAAAAACAAGTATTTAAAATATATATAAAATAAAGAGCCGGACAGTGTTTGAAACAAAGAGGATGCCAAATGTAGTGTCTCAAAAAGTTTCTGTCTAGGGTAGGAGGTGTCAGCCATAATCCTGCCTGCTCGCCTCAGGCTCCTGGAAACTGTAAAGGTCCTGGAGGTATGGCAGATTAGAGTTACTCACCTTCTCAGCAGAGCGAATTATACGCTGTAAAGTGAAAACTTCCACTTAAAGTTGATAATATTATATTATCGGTAAACTAAGACCGACCTGTCCAGGGTGTACCCTGCCTTTCGCCTGATGTCAGCTGGGATTGGCTCCAGCCCTCCACGACCCTGTACGCAGGATAAGGGGTTGACGATGGATGGATGAATGGTAAACTAAGACTAACAATACTAATCACAACGCTTTAACATCTGTGTCTGTTCCTCAGAGTGCCATTGACATCCTGGGGTTTAACACGGAGGAAAAGGTGGGCATCTACAAGCTGACTGGAGCTGTAATGCACAACGGGAACATGAAGTTCAAGCAGAAGCAGCGGGAGGAGCAGGCGGAGCCCGATGGCAGTGAGGGTGAGACGTCTGAGCTGTTACTCCACATTTAAACTTCACTGTGGCAACATTACAGTTTCACTCTTAACGCTATCATAATTTTCCTACTTCACATTTTTAAGCATAGTATGTGCTTCACATGACTAAGTCTGATTTATCTCCCACAGTGGCGGACAAAGTTGCCTACCTCATGGGTCTAAACTCAGCTGACTTGCTGAAAGCGCTGTGTTATCCCCGAGTGAAGGTTGGCAATGAGTATGTCACCAAAGGCCAGACTCCGCAGCAGGTACAGCTGACATGTTTTTACATCTGAAAGCATGTTTTAATCATGTTCAGTGTGAATAAAAAATAATTAAAAAGTAGGGCTGGGCAACAATTACAAATTTTAATAACAATGTGATTAATCGCATAGTTATGCGCAAAATTGAATACTGAATTCTAAAGTAGTGTATTGCGCATTTTTTATTTAAATGTACTGCTATATACACAAAAGTGCAATAACATGTGGTTTGCAAACACAATAAACGCATAAGGTACTTTTTATCAGCAGTATTCCCTTTACACAGTAGCAATAAAATATTTCTTGTTAATCTCAACTTAAACATTAATGTAATTGATTCAAGTATTTAACCAAAGCTATTTGTCTGGACACTCAGGCATTACCTTTTATCTAACTTCCAGAGTCCAGAGCCATGATCATAACATCATAACAGGCACCTTCTGAGCAACAGGTTAACATATATAAATCTGTATTCTTGGTTTTTTTTTCTGAACAGGTATCAGCAGAAACATTTTTCTTTTATCAGTTGTAGATCTCGTGCTGTATTTGATGCTTTGTTGATGCTTATATGTTGTTTCTCAAATATAAGTTGCTTTGGATAAAAGCGTCAGCCAAATGAGTAAATGTAAATTTAAATGTTATCAGGGAGCAGCGTAAACAGTCTATGTTCAGTAGCAAGTGTCACTATTAGAGTGAGGTGACTTGCTCGATTTAAAGCCTCTACTCGCCCATTCAGAAATTCAAGCCCGCCCTACTCTGCTTCTGATTGGCTAGTAGTCCTTAACTAGGAACTGCACATGTGCAGCTCCCAACAAAGATCATGTGGAGGCAAGATGCATCACTCCATAACTAAAACGAAGCGTTCAACACACAGGGTGAAAAAAGGAGCTGTAGCAATGTGCAGTATGACAACAATATGGTGTTTTTTGAAAATTAAACCATGTAAACCTGTTCTGGTACAACCCCTAAATAAGATTTTGAACCTGAAAATGAGCATAATATGACCTCTTTAAATAATTAATGCGTTAATGCGATAATAACACGTTAACTTGCCCAGCCCTAATAAAAAGATTATGTTTGATTATAGGTGAACAACGCCATGGGTGCCCTGTCTAAGGCCGTGTATGAGAAGCTGTTCATGTGGATGGTCACGAGGATCAACCAGCAGCTCGACACCAAACTCCCAAGACAGCATTTTATTGGCGTCCTGGATATTGCAGGGTTTGAGATCTTCGAGGTAAACGGGATTAACACAACAATAAATAAAACACGTTTTTTTCACGTATCTTTATATTTATTTATTCTATGTGGTTTAATTCAGATGAACAGCCTGGAGCAGCTGTGCATCAACTTTACAAATGAGAAGCTGCAACAGTTTTTTAACCACCACATGTTTGTGTTGGAGCAAGAGGAATACAAAAAGGAAGGAATTGTGTGGGAGTTCATTGACTTCGGCATGGACTTGGCAGCCTGCATTGAGCTCATTGAAAAGGTACGTCACCTTTTGATGAACACAAATATTTATATCAACAGGAGATGCACGCTTTCCAAGACTAATCAGCTTTCTGTCCTGCAGCCGATGGGTATTTTTTCAATTCTCGAAGAGGAGTGCATGTTTCCAAAGGCGACAGATGGCTCCTTCAAGAACAAGCTGTTCGACCAACACCTGGGGAAGACCAGCATCTTTCAGAAGCCCAAGCACTGCAAAGGAAAAGCAGAAGCCCACTTCTCGCTGATGCATTATGCCGGAACTGTAGACTACAATATCAGCGGCTGGCTGGAAAAAAATAAAGACCCTCTAAATGACACTGTGGTGCAACTTTACCAAAAAGCTTCCCTTAAGCTGCTCTCTCAGCTCTTTGCCACATATGCCACTTCTGCCGGTCAGTTCACAGACATATTACAGCAAGATGTTGCTGGCCATATAGTTTACGACATCGGTTATGTTGCTTCTCTTGTGTTTCTGTAGCTGCTGCTGATGGAAGTAAGAGAAGTTTCAAGAAAAAGGGCTCCTCTTTCCAGACAGTTTCTGCACTTTTCAGGGTAATAACCAATAATATTTATGATGTATTTGTTTTTGTGTCAGTGATGGAAGGTGGTATGAGTTACTTACTAGTACTGGTACTGATGCACAGACTAAGCACACCCCCACCACCAGATAATTACATTTTTATTTTAATCATTTAAAATGTAAAAGTTATGTTTTTTGTTAAAATTTGTATTCATGTCCCAGAGTTCCCCTACATGATGGTCTAGGCCTCTAGGTCATTAATTATTTCTGGTAGAAATTAAATAATTAAGTTAAGTTAGTAACTGTAAAGATAAACTACACATCAGGATCCCAAGATTCAGAAAACACAACCTCAGTGTCCCTGGTAGACTCCTAACCTTGGTTAATGTCCGTGCATCGGTCTCACTACCTGACATGTAACCTTTTCTTTAAGTTAAGATCAAGACTGATTGTTAAGAGACCTGTTTATCTCATGCAGGAAAATCTAAATAAACTGATGGCCAACCTCAGATCCACACATCCACACTTTGTAAGATGCATTATCCCCAATGAAACCAAAACACCAGGTAAGGTTCAAAGTGATAGAGTCTTTACATTTTATTTTTGATTAAAGAAATTAGATATAGCGTGTTAATTAGTGAGACATTCATGTAGAAATATTTTGTTACCTTTGTTATAGAGCCATGTTAGCGGTTTTCCCCTGTTTCCAGTCTTCATGCTAAGCTAACCAGCTGCTGGCTCCAGCTAATTACAAACATGAGAGTAGTATCAATTTCCTCCTCTAACTCTTCTAAAGACTGTGTTTGTTTACCTAAAATATTGGATTATGCCTTTAACACATGTAGGGTCCATGGACCACCATCTGGTCCTTCACCAGTTACGCTGTAACGGCGTGCTGGAAGGTATCAGGATTTGCAGAAAGGGATTCCCAAGCAGGATCCTCTATGGAGATTTCAGGCAGAGGTGATGCACCGCACTTTGTTTATGTTGTCTGGGGGGATTACACACACACACACACACACGACAAAACACTGAAACTCACCTGTTTGAGGTTGAACTGTCTCTGTGAAAGGTACCGGATTCTGAATGCCAGTGCGATCCCTGAGGGGCAGTTTATTGACAGCAAGAAGGCGTCAGAGAAACTACTCTCCTCCATTGATGTGGACCATGCTCAGTATAGATTTGGATACACAAAGGTATTTCATCTGAAAATTCTGACAATGTGTGTTTCTGTATGTGAACTTAATACAGTTTCTCAAATATCAGACAGAAGCCTCTGAAATGGTTTCTCTCTGAGTCCAGCTACTTACAGTAAAAAAGTAAAACCATACACTGTGACATAATAAATTGAATTGTTCTGTAATATGACATGCCATTTAATTAAATTCATTCATTCATTTAAAGGCTTAATGGATTCCAGAGGCTGCCCCCATATATCAGCTGCTAAACCACCCTAAATAATGGAATCAGTCTGACCTTTAATGGACCGTTTTAGATTCCCATCATGGACTTTGGACAGGACATAGGGTTTAATCTGCCACAAGCAACCCAACTGATACTAAATTCATTTCCATTGACATGTTGTATCTTCACAACACACAGGTTTTTTTCAAAGCTGGCCTGCTGGGTCTTCTAGAGGAGATGAGGGATGAACGTCTGGCTGTGCTGATAACTCGCATACAGGCTGTGTCCAGAGGTTATGTCACCAGGCTGAGGTTCAAGGAGATGGCAAAGAAAAGGTCTGACAAATCAACATCTTTCTTAAACTTGCAACTTTAGTTTAATTAATATGTCCTTACAGAATGAGCCATAGAAAAACGAGAGACGGCCGATAGAAACAAATTAAAGAGCAGAGCGGAGTTATTTGATATTTACGAAAGTTATTAACTTTTAACTCAAACATTTTAAGATATGAGTAGAAAGTTTTTTTATTACTGCTGCGTTTTGAGTCAAATGTTTTTTAACTGCTACTTCAGCAGACTATAAAAAGAAATATTACTGGGACCACTACAGAAAATTGCAAATGAACAGACGCTAAACAAGGACAAACTGCTCTCAGCTGTAAAACTTGATGGGTGTGTTTGCGCTGTGGTGTGTAGTGGTGGCAAGTGATGCACAATTCACGGTGCTGCAATCCATTCTTTGTGTATTTGCCCCCCATTTTTCAGAAATCTTGGTTATGTAGTTAAATATCTTAAGGTGACGCATCTTGAAATAGTTTCTGTTCTTTCTCCACAAGTACTTCTTTGTTTTGTTTTGTCTTCTGTTTTAAATTATGTATGGAAAGCCTTAGAAAGGTCATCAGTTTTTCATGACAACATTGTTTATTGAATATTGTTTTTTTCCTTTTTCACACTGTAGAGAGTCCATCTTCATCATCCAATACAACATCCGTTCATTCATGAATGTGAAGAACTGGCCTTGGATGAGGCTCTACTTCAAGATAAAGCCTCTGTTACGAAGTGCGGAGGCCGAGAAGGAGATGCAGACCATGAAAGAGGAATTCTCACGACTCAAAGAGGAGTTTGCAAAGTCAGAGGCCAGGAGGAAGGAGCTGGAGGAGAAAATGGTCACGCTCGTCCAGGAGAAAAATGACCTTTACCTTCAAATCCAAGCAGTATGTAAACATTCAACCATGAATAGAACAAAGGGGTCTGTTTGTATTGATTTAATTCTGTCAGATAAAGAGATTAGGAGAGAAAATACTGAAGTTTAGCAGCTACATAATCAATATAATGTGGGATTAAAGGAGGTGTCATTGATCTCTGCAGGGGAAGTATAATCTTTTTTTTAAACTTTGTTGCTTTTTTAAAGTGCTCCACATACAAAATACACATACAGAACACACATGCCCCCTCAAAATAAACAAATAAATAGATACAATAGATAAATAATGTAAAAATACATCAAGGAAGGACTAAACGCAGTAAACTCAAATAATAAAAGTTAACAGCATTTTTCACTGTACTGGTAACAAATTTATTAAAGTCAGTAACTGAAATAATAGCTATATTACATTGGAGTTTACAGTATAAAATTGAGAAAAATTATTAAAATTAATTAATAAGAACATTAAATTCAAGAGAGACTATCCTAATTCTCAGGGTCTATCAGAGTGAGATATTTAAGCAATACCATGATCTTATAATCACATCGGCCGGAAATAGCAAAAATAGCACTTTCGGTGTTTGGCCTAATAAGTCAAAAGGTCAAATAAATTTTACCAAACAATTACGTTGACATGTCAGCAGTGTGGAAGCCTTTTAAATTGTCGAAAAAGACGCAAAAATGGCCGTTTGCAGACACTGTTATGCTGAATTGTCTCCTGGCACATCGACTCCATCTGTGGCTGACTTCTTAGAAAAGGCAACAAACAGTCTGACCCACTTTGAGTGTTTCTGTCAGTCGTTTGTGAGAAGGCGATAAGCTAGCCACACCTAAATTTGGAGTGCACACACATTCAAGCCTTTATGGTAAATCCACTGTGACGGACCAGTGCGAGCTGACAGGCAGGTTAGCGACTTTATCCTGTTAGATTCTCTCTTTACAAAGACAAGTGTTGCAGTATGAGAGTCCTACCTGAAGAGAGGCTGTGAAGTCTTCATGTTACTCGATACGAGAACCACATTCAACATTATTTATCATATTGGGTCAGACTTTCTGAATTTAGAGCGAGGATACACATGTGACAACGAACAGTTTTTAAAATAAGGCATCTATACAGGATTAAATAAGGATAAGGATATAAATAAGATTAATTGGATTATATTCACAGAAAGTATAAAACATATTACATGTATCCATTAAAAGTAAATGGACACGTCATTTACTTTAGTGGACCCTCTTTAGCCTCGGACCCCCACACCATAGTCTCTCCAAATCCTGTGGGAAACACAGAGTAAAAAGCACAGTTTGACTTTTTTATTTATGCAGTGGTAAAAAAGTGAATGTACTTGTTCGGTGTTCGGTATTCAGCAAATCTTTTCATTATATTCGGTTTCAGTTTCGGCCAAGAATTTTCATTTTGGTGCATCCCTAATTCTAGCTCCTCCTCTACGAATCTCAGAAAGGGATGGCAAATCCTGCAGAATATGCCATATGAATCTCGCAGTGTGTGCTTAATTTTTTCTAACCTCTGATAATATAAGATATTCCTGATCCACTGCAGATAAGATGGAGGAATTGCGTCTTTACATTCCAGTAGAATTAGACCACGAGCAAGCGGCGTACAGAATGCCAATGCTGGAGCTTATTCAAAGTGTGTGTTGAAAGTGTCCTAAACACAGATCCATCATCTGTAGATGAACTGTTCACTTTTAGTGCACTGTTAATGCACCACTGTGTCCCTGCTCTTAAGGAGAGGGAGAACCTGTGCGATGCCGAGGAGAGGTGTGAAGGCTTGATAAAGAGCAAAATCCACCTGGAGGCCAAAGTCAAAGAGTTCTCCGAGAGGATGGAGGAAGAGGAGGAGATCAACTCCGAAGTCACCGCTAAGAAGAGGAAGCTGGAGGACGAATGTTCGGAGCTCAAAAGAGACATCGACGACCTGGAACTCACCATCGCCAAAGTGGAGAAGGAGAAATATGCCACAGAAAATAAGGTGCCGTCGATGGTTTTCATCATGTAAAACCTTAAACAGTATATTAACACACTAACTTAAAAATGCTTCTCTCCCTAGGTTAAGAATTTGGTGGAGGAGCTTAGCACTCTTGAGGAAAACCTGCTGAAGTCTTCAAAGGACATCAAAGCTTTGCAGGAGGTGCACCAGCAGACGTTAGATGACCTCCAGGCTGAGGAGGATAAAGTAAACTCTCTAATGAAGATCAAAATCAAGTTGGAGCAACAGGTTGATGATGTAAGTATATAATGTCGTGTGTTTAATCATCGAGGTAATCTGATCAGAAGTTGCATAATTTCCCTGGATTGGTTTCCATGGTTGACATGAACGTCTCTCGTAGCTCGAGGGCTCACTGGAGCAGGAGAAGAAGGTGCATGCAGACATGGAGAGATCCAGAAAAAAACTGGAGGGGGATCTGAAATTGTCCCAGGAAACCATCATGGACCTGGAGAATGAAAGACAGCAAATGGAAGAGAGACTGAAAAAGTGAGTTGTTGGATACAACGTGAAATGCTTAGGTTTAATAATGATTTACCCCTTAAGATTGAAGGATCTGACGGTTATACTCATATTACTGAAATGTAATAAAATTTACATTTTGAAAATACACTTTTTACCTTTCTGGCTGAGAGTTGAATGAGATGATTGATTACACTCTCATGTCTGTACAGTAAGTATAAAGCCACAGCCAGCAGCCAGTTAGCTTAGCTTAGCACAAAGACCAGAAAAATGGTTAGCCTGACCCTTTAGTGACAACAATTTGCCATTTTAGATGGATTATATGCTGGACTATTTCTTGGCAAGGACCTTCCTCGTCTATCTGGTGCCCTCCCGGTAACCTCACGGTCAGACAAGAAGACGTTCTGTCACATAACCCCCCTTAAATGGCAAATTTCAGTTTTCAAGAGGTTCAAACAAACCAGAGTCAATGTGTTAATTAGTGAGCTTTGTAGGTGTTGCTAGGTGGATTTTGTTACCTTTGGACTAGCTGTTCCCCCCCTTTTAAAGTCTCTATGCTATGCTAAGCTAACTGGCTGCTGACACTATCTACATTTTGAATGGACAAAGGTGAGTGGTATCAATCTTCTCATCTAGTGGTGCGTTCCAGTTGACATGGGAAGTCGGAATTTCCAAGTTCAAAATTTCAAAGGGAACGCCCCCTTAAGACGGATTACCAATTTGGGAAATCGGGAGAACTGCAATGCCTTGACTTTGTGATCCAAGATGGCTGTCGTGGTATCAGCAGTTAATGAAAGCTGTAGTTTATACTGCTTATTAGCACTTCTGTGTACTTGTGATTCATAGAAATGTTCGTGCACGAAGTGCTGTTCAGCTGCTGTCTGTGGACGCGTTGCTACAGTGTTTACTGTGAGTAAAAACTGCACAATGCAGGGGTTTTTATCAACTGGCGAATCAATAGCTAACCGGTTTTCCGACTTGTTAACTGGAACGGCATCAGCTCGGGTGTGACGTCATTCCCAGCTCCGACCACCGACTTCCGAGGTAAATGGAACGCAGCAGAACTCTCAGCTAAAAAAACAGACAAATAAGCATATTTCAAAAAATGTTGCAATATTTCTTTAAACGTCAAAACCTGCTGCCTTATCAACTTAATTGTAGAAAATTTGACACTTGCAATGAAGTGTGCTGATAAGAAAAAAAATCTGTTCAGAAAGGACTTTGAAATCAGCCACCTGCAGTGCAAAATTGAAGACGAGCAAGCCCTTGGGACACAACTACAAAAGATGATTAAAGAGCTTCAGGTATGATTTATAACCATTTTGGTACATTTTCTTCAATACCCTTAGAACCCAGATTTTTACAAGTTAATACAACTTTACTGTAGGCTCGCATTGAAGAGCTAGAGGAGGAAATCGAGGCTGAGCGCTCAGCTCGAGCCAAAGTGGAGAAGCAGAGGTCCGATCTGTCCAGGGAGCTGGAGGAAATCAGCGAGAGGCTGGAGGAGGCCGGAGGAGCCACCGCTGCTCAGGCTGATCTCAACAAGAAGCGCGAGGCCGAGTTTCAGAGGCTGCGTCGTGATCTGGAAGAGTCCACCCTGCAGCACGAATCCATTGCTGCAACTTTACGTAAAAAGCAGGCCGACAGTGTTGCCGAGCTCAGTGATCAGATGGAAAACTTACAAAGAGTCAAGCAGAAACTGGAGAAAGAAAAAAATGAGCTGAAGATGGAAGTCGATGACATGGCAAGCAATATGGAGAGTGTTCTGAAAAGCAAGGTGAGAGACGCATGCAGGTAAAGTGATGTTTTCTTTCCAGAGTTTACCTTGCTTGTGATAACCGCTGCTCAATATTTCAGGCTAATCTGGAGAAACTGTGCCGGGGCCTTGAAGACCAAATGAATGAACACAAGACCAAAGCAGATGAAGCCCAGAGGTCTGTGAGTGATTATGCCACACTCAGCGCTCGTCTACAAACAGAAAATGGTATGTTTGTAAAGAAAATGCAGCACATGCAAAGGGGCAATTAAGATGTACGGATCATTTAGTTTTTGTCCTCTTTACCCTGAATAGGTGAGCTTACACGTCTGCTGGATGAGAAAGAGACCATCATATCCCAGATGACCAGAGTGAAATCTGTGGCACTCAACAAATTGAAGACTTGAAGAGACTTT
Source organism: Micropterus salmoides (assembly GCF_014851395.1). Classification (NCBI taxonomy): domain Eukaryota; kingdom Metazoa; phylum Chordata; class Actinopteri; order Centrarchiformes; family Centrarchidae; genus Micropterus; species Micropterus salmoides. Next base: position 28,898,061 of record NW_024040041.1, on the reverse strand, counting down.
TGGATGAGGAAATTAAGGTCTGAAACACACAATTAAGTCTGATCTACAATCTGTCTGAGTCACAGCAATGATTTAAACCTGCACCAGGGAACTTTGTAGAGTAGCAGCTTGAAATCCTTTAAGGTTAAGTTAGGAACTTGTACCAAACATGCTGTCTGTCATCTGTGATGTTAAAGGATACTGATTGGATATTTCTTGTGAAAATTTATTGGCAACTATTTTGAGAAGTTATTAAACGTTTAAAGTCTATATTCAAGTTTACAATCATTCCCGTCTCCCAGCAGCTTAAAATGTGAGGATTTGCAGCTTATCTCTAATGTGATTCTAAACTTACATCTTTGGGTTTTGGACTGTTGGTCGGAGAAAACAAGCATTATTTTTCAGCGTCTTCATATATCTTACAGATCAAATAAATTTTCTTTCTCATAAAACATTTGCAAATGGTGCTGTTTTTACATCCCTAATAACTTTTATTGGCACAATGCTACACTAATTAGCAACAACTAATAATCAGGGGAAGAGCATCTAACCACTTGCAGGATTGTACATTGCGTCTCCAGCATGCTCAAGTGCTCAAACTACTGTTGTATATGTTCTTGCTTTTTCAGGCAAAAAACGCCTTGGTTCACAGTTTGCAGTCATCTCGTCATGACTGCGAGCTGCTAAGAGAGCAGTACGAGGAGGAGCAGGAGGCCAAAGCTGAGCTGCAGCGCTGTCTGTCCAAGGCCAACAGTGACATGGCTCAGTGGAGAACCAAATATGAGACAGACGCCATCCAGCGCAATGAAGAGCTCGAGGAGGCAAAGTAAGACCTGTAAATCATATTTTTCAAGTCAGGGCTGATGGGTTGCTTACACTTTAACACAATTTATGTTTGGTTGAAAGGAAGAAGCTGACCCAGCGGCTGCAGGAGTCTGAGGAAATGACAGAGACAGCAAATGTCAAATGTGCATCTCTGGAGAAAACCAAGCATAGGCTGCAGGCTGAGGTTGAGGATCTTATGGTTGAGCTGGAAAGGTCAAATGCAGCTAACGCCTCCTTGGACAAGAAACAGAGAAACTTTGACAAAGTATGTCGTTGTTTTTTCCTAATCTATTTTTTTCTCTTCTGAAACATGTCCTCATTTGCATCTTGTTGAGGCCATTTTAATTACACATGCTGTTTCCTCCTCTATTAGGTTGTGGCTGAATGGAAACAGAAAAATGAGGAGAGTCAGTCAGATCTGGAAGTTTCCCAGAGAGAGTCGAGAGTGCTAAGTACAGAAATCTTCAAGCTGAAAAATTCATACGAAGAGGCTCTGGATCACCTGGAGAACATCAAAAGAGAGAATAAAAATCTTCAGCGTAAGTGTTTTGACAGGTGGTGAAAAGTTGAAGTGTTTGTTTTTGACCTACCAAGATCATGTTTTTCTTTACAATTTCAGAGGAGATCACAGATATCACCGAACAAGTCGGACAATCTGCTAAAACTATCCATGAGCTGGAGAAAGCTGCCAAGCAAGCTGAACAGGAGAAGAGAGACACCCAGGTAGCTCTTGAGGAAGCTGAGGTATGTATTACGTCCTTGAATGGCATCATAGTGTCATTTTCATTTAAATAATCCCAACCTCAAGTGTTTTTTCCTCTCTCACTGCAGTCTTCCCTGGAACACGAGGAGACCAAAATCCTGCACCTTCAACTGGAGCTGAACCAGATCAAGTCAGAAGTGGACAGAAAGGTGGCGGATAAAGATGAAGAAATCGATCAGCTCAAAAGGAATCACCAGAGAGCCGCCGACACTCTGCAGAACGCGCTGGACGCAGAGACGCACAGCAGAAACGACGCTATGCGGACGAAGAAAAAGACGGAGGGAGATCTGAACGAGATGGAGATCCAGCTGGGTCACGCCAACCGCCAGGCAGCCGAGGCAACCAAACAACTGAGGAACCTGCAGACTCAGTTGAAGGTTTGTTGATTCAGTGATCATAGAAATGTTTAGAACGATATACTGGGTCGGTTTAAAGCTCCACGCCTTTTTTTTCTGTCCCAGGACTCCCAGGTGCATCTGGGAGTTGCGCTCCAGAGTCAGGAGGACTTAAAGGAACAATTAGCTATCACAGAGCGACGAATCAGTTTGATCACGGTGGAGAATGAAGAGATGATGGCGGCGCTTGGGCAATCTGAGAGAAGTCGCAAGCTGGCCGAGCAGGAGCTGATTGAAATCAGTGAGAGGATTCAGCTGCTGCGCTCCCAGGTTAGGAGATGATATATAAGACGGTACAGGACAAGACAGGACAGGAAAGAGCGTCAAAGGAAATGGTATAAAAGGACAAAACACACCAAACCAAACATAGACAAAACAAAATGGTACAGGATGACAAGATGTGAGAGGACAAGACTGGGCAGGTTATGGCAGGACTGGAAAGGAAAAGGTCTCACAAGAGAAGTAAAGGTTAATTGACATCACTAGTTAACACTCAAAAAGTCAAGTCCAATGTGTATATAGAGCGTATTTAAAAATAAATATTGACCAAAGTGCAATACAGAGAAATTACAAATACTATTAAGTTGATAAAACAAGGAACACATATAAATAACTATAATAAGCAAAAGTACTATTTTATCATTATATCAATAATTAAGGGGCCTCAAATACAATTGTTAAAAGGGAGATCTTTAGCCCTCTGGGGTTATATGTTTTCCTTTTAGCCGTATCTTAGCTGTAGTGCTGTAGGAAAACCTGCCAATTGTTATTTATTTTGTGGCTTATTGGTTCACATGCTGACGGTGTTCTTGGTTTACAAAGCAATAAATCCAATACATGTCCATCAAAAAATGACCTGATCGGCTCAGACCTCTGTGTTGGCTTGGGACATGGGCACTTTCTTTTTCATTTTTCCCCAAATAATGAATGAATGAAATATTCTTTTACATCTTACTAAACAACCTCGCCTATTTGGGTTTCTCAAAACTGGGTGACAGTTCACCCAGGTCACCACTTTACTAAAATACAGACTTTTTCTTTGTGCATTACAAAGTTCATTATTGACTTTAAACAGCATTTGAGAGAACAATCTCATCAGACAGTCTTACTAAATGGACCTTGTGGTGGGATTGTTTTCTCAAAAAACAACTGTAAAAGTCTCTAAATATGTGAAAACTATCAATATTTGATTGTGGATCCAAACCACTCACACTTTTAATTAATATTACATATTTAAATGTTATGTGTTGAACAGAACACCAGCCTTCTGAACACTAAAAAGAAGATGGAGTCTGACTTAGTTCATCTGCAGTCAGAGATGGAGGACACTGTCCAGGAGGCGAAGAGTACTGATGAGAAGGCCAAAAAAGCCATCATGGATGTGAGTCTCCCTTCTAACCAATTAACTGCAAAGAGTCATATATCAATTTTGGCCATGGAGATATAATTTCACCGTGAGTTAACATTTGCATAAAGGCCGCCGTGATGGCTGAGGAGCTGAAGAAAGAGCAGGACACCAGCGCTCACTTGGAGAAGATGAAGAAGAACCTGGAGGTCACAGTGAAAGACCTGCAGCAGCGTCTGGATGAAGCCGAGCAGATGGCTCTGAAAGGAGGGAAGAAAGAGCTCCAGAAACTGGAAACCAGGGTATGAATCAAACAAAACCATTCTGTGGAGAAAACAGTGTGGAAAGTGATTTAAACTTTCTGTCTTTTTTAAGGTCCGTGAGTTGGAAAATGAATTGGACACAGAACAGAAATGCAGCAGTGAGGCCATGAAAGGTGTGCGGAAATATGAGAGAAAAATTAATGAGCTCACTTTCAGGTAAAAGGTATTTCCCTTTATATAACATGAAATTTGAAAGCTTGCAAAAATGAGATGTGAGAGGAATCCCTCAAATGTTTTAGGGTGAGGAGGAGAAGAAGAACGTGGCAAGACTCCAGGATTTGGTCAACAAACTGCAACTGAAAGTGAAAGCATATAAGCGGCAGTGTGAGGAGGCGGTGAGTAAAAATACATGAATGCTGTGTGAAATGTTTGCTCAATCTGTACCTAAAAAAAAAAAATATATATATATATATATATATATATTGTTTTCTGTGACACTCAGGAGGAGCAAACCAGCAAACATTTGGCTAAATCTCGGAAGGTGCAACATGAACTGGAGGAAGCTGAAGAACGAGCAGATATCGCAGAATCCCAGTTAAATAAATTACGAGCAAAGACCCGTGATGTTCTTAGTAAAGGGGAGTAGATATCTACACTGGTGTTGAACATGTATCTCCAAAATGTCACTTTTCTTCAGCTTTGTGACATTGCAGCTAATCCAGTGGGTTTTAAAATGGCGCGTTTCGATTAACAAGTTGTTTTTTGATGATATACAGTAGATGGCTGGATAAATAAAGTCAGAAAAAATAAAATTATTTTACTTTGTGCGGTGCTGAGAGTGAATTTAGGAGTCTGGAGTCAGCCTGGGGAAATAAGTTGTTCTGTAGTCTGGTGGTACAGGAGCAGATACCCTGGGATGTTGTTCTTTATGTACTGCAGAACCAGTTTCTCAAAGCACTTCATCAGAATGGGGGTGAGTGCCACAGGGCGGTAGTCATTCAGACACTGCAGAGTTTTTAGGTGAAGCAGGTGGGAACACTCTCCTGTGACAGTGAGATGTTGATAATACTAGTAATAACATCAACTACCTGATTAGCACATGTTTCTAGTACAATCCCAGCTAATTTACTGATATTCACTCTAAGCAAGACTCTTTTCACACTGCTGTGATCTAGCCTGTGATGTTTCTGATCGCCTGCTGCCACATATCTTTGGTGTTGTTTGGTGTTGAGTTCTCTCTCCAGTAAGGAAAGATGCAAACACATTGCATTGCTGGAAATGTAGGATCCAGTGTTTTTGGATAGTGATTAGGGACAAAAAGTTTAGAGATGTCGTTCCTCTGCTGCTTCGACCTTTCACCATTCAAGACAAGACACTTAACCCCAGAGGCGTGCGACCTCTGACATATATAGCAATTGTAAGTCGCTTTGGGTAAAAGCGTCAGCTAAATGAATAAATGTAAATGTAAATGTAAAATGTGTCTTTGTCTCCAAACTTTATGGAAGCAATATATTTCATCACTGGGGTAGTAGCCCCTGGTAAAACAATAATCACAAATGAAGTCACATCTATGAATTTATTACATTCTTACAACTATTTTTGGGGGGTTTGTTTTCTTTGTTGTGTCTTTAATGCAAAAGATAACTTAAATATGAAAAAAAAAAAAAAGTTAAGCAAGTGTTCACCATCTAAGTTTAGCATCCTAGCATTTGATCATTAGCTGGGATAGGCAATTTCAGGGAGGCAGGCCAGCCAGTCTTTTCATTCTGACTGAACTAAATGATTGGACTTGCATAGTTCAGGTCTGCTACAGCCACATATTTAATTTTGTGTCACAGCATTTGATTTATTGAGTGCTATGGGGATGTAAAGAGAAATACCCCAGCTTTAACACAAAGTACAGCTAAGGCTCATGGGAATGTCATTAGCCTAGCAAGTATTTAGTCATAAACAAGTATTGGTTATATTAAAACTAATTTGGATTCATCCTCTGAGGAACATGAATACGTCCCTGGCAATCAGGACATTTGTCAAGAAATTTTACTCAAACTCAAATGGCATCCTCTGGGTGGACCTAGAGGAACCAGTCGCACCAGTCCATAGAGCCATGCCGCTAGCATGGCTAAAAATGCTAACAATTATTAAGCTTTGTCACCATCTATGTAAAGATAAACTGACTAGTCAGAGTTGAAAAAATTGTTTCTTACATTCTGGATACACAGCATCCAGTCTCCATTCGGTGCTGTTAAGTCAGGGATCAGTCGAGACTGAGCTAAGTAAACAGGGACAGCTCAACATGTTCAAAGAATAGTGTCAACGCTGCAGTTATTTATGCACTGACCAAAACTAAAACCTCATTCTTACCAAGACGCAGAAATATGCATTTATTAAGTCTTTGTGCCTGTCAAGTAAATGTACCTGGACTTTATGGTAAATTAATGATATCAACACATCTATAGTGAATCCTGCCTGTAGGTCAAACACCATTACATCATCTTAAACTGCATCAGGATTTCAGTCAGTGATAAAATCAAACCAGATCTACATTTGCTGGCAGTGCTCACACACTATTATTCTCATTAACACCACAGTAACACACCAGTTCAATTGACAAAATGACATTAGCATTATCTTACTCTACCGCTGAAAACAAAGAGATCAGAAAAAAATCCAAGTAACACAGGCCTGGAATTTGGGCATTGTAGAAAAGCCTGAGTTAAACATATCAAAATCCACTTTTTTACTCTTGTCAGCGATGCAGTAATCAGCAGCAGCAGGTGTGTTCATGACATTTTTAGAAATCCACGTGAAGCAGGGTTAGAGTTACTGCTCTGCATGTGTGACTTTCAGCAGAGGAGGGTTACGTATGTAAGTGCTGAAGGTAACCTCCAAGTGAGGAAAAAGTACAAAGAGGAGGACGGGTGGTACTTAAGGAGCTGACAGGCTGTTGCTTGCTCTAACAGAAACAGGACACAGATTTGGACCGGCAGGGACAAACAGTCCACCACCTCGTTAACACTTTCAGTCAGACTGTGGTGTCATTGGAGAGAGAGACTTGTTTTGGTAGCTAAAATATTTATACTGAGAACATTGTATATATACAGATTTACACAGATAATATATACAGTATACAAACACAGGACACTGGAAGACATTACACTGC